>NW_027283367.1:0-22553 GCF_046629955.1 Centroberyx affinis | reverse complement strand
ATATTTTGAAACAATCTTTGGTAACACACAATAAGGGTCATTAAGTTAAGGGTTAGTTAATGCTTAATAAGCATTAACTAACCCTTAATTAACAGTTAACTAATGTGTCTGATAATCATTTACTAATGGTGTTCATGTTAACTAAGGTATTAATTTATACATTATTTAATAGTCATCTTTATACACTATTAAATAATGTACAAATTAATGCATTAGTTAACACGAACACCATTACACATTAGTTAACTGTTAATTAAGGGTTAGTTAATGCTTATTTAGCATTAACTATCCCTTATTAAGCATTAACTAACCCTTAACTTAGTGACCCTTATTGTAAAGTGTTACCCAGTCTTTATTGAAAAAAAACTTTACAGATGTCCGGACCTTAACACCCGGCACTATCAAATGTGGCTTTAATGTTCCATTGTGCCATTTTCATTTATAACATATTGTTACTACTGTCCATGTAAAAGTGCATTATTATGAATATATTACTGCTGCTCTGTTGTGCATCACAATACAATGCACAGTAGTACAGGTAGGAACATTGGCAATGGCTGCCATTTCCTCTACTGTAAATGTGCACACACAAACACACACACACACACAAAGACCAAATGATAAAGTGTGGTCATTAAGACTGTACTGATCCGTCGCCTGCTAGATCCATTCTAATGTTCCACTCAGTAACCCTGCTAATTAGGAAAAAGGCAGTAAATCTAGGTAGAGCCAAACAAGTCGCTGATAAACTCTACTACTCAGCTGATTAATAGTGTCATTTTGAACCTCACTTGCTGGCTCAGTGAGTAACCTTTTTGGCCTTTTTGGTCCTAATAATGCAGCAAAACATATGGATGTTGACTTTTAATGACCCCCTAATGCAACATAAGCAAGGATATAATGGAGGATAAACCCACATGAAATCAGTCTACAGACCTTTGTATTTGCAGAATAGAGGGCTTTCAGGTGTAATACACCCTCTGGCGGCCGTTGTGGAAGACCACAGTGGCTGATTGTGTTTCTAAAGCTGGGGGCCCTCGCGGGCCAAGACGTTTGGTTTGGGGGTCAGAAATATGAGATAATTTAGAATAGATAAGAACTTGTGTATAAACACAAAAGTATCTTATCCAAATGCCAAAAATACATGATTAACATATTTTGTTACATTATAAATTAATATGTAATGACCATAACATTGCGCTGTCTGTATTGATTTATTTCCCCCACAGTGCAGCCGGAACTCTGAAGAACTGGTCCCCACTGACTTCAGTTGTTTTGGAGAAGGCTGCTATGGAGTTGTGCTGGCAACCTCCCTGTGTGTTATATGGACAAACTTCACCTGTGTTTCAACTGGAATGAGGGGGAGGAGATGATGACAGAATTTTCATTTTTAAAACTTTTAAAACTATTCCTTTAATTTCTGAACATCCATGTCTTCTGCTGCCCTACAAACTTTAATGGTAGGTAACGTTATAGGTAGGTAACACATTTATTTACATATTTGTCTTTTTTAGTATATTTTCTGCTATTCTTAATTCCTGTTTTTTTTTTTATATCGGTTTGCATTGTATTCTTGGGAGCTCGCAAGTCCATGTTTGATTGCACAATGACGATAAAACGGAATTAAACTGAATTGAACTGAACACACATGCCCAGGATCTGTGCTTGTTTATTTATTGCTTACACTGCATTTTGCACTTTGTATTTCTGCTTTGATAAATCTCACTAGTTCATATCTCACTAGTATACTGTATATCAGTCTAACGCTAAATCCAAACCCAGTCGGAAGGCTGCAGCTGTTGTAGGTGATTCATGATAGTAAGGACTGCGGTTTCCTCTCCAGTCTCAAACCCAGGAGTCCTGCTCTTGGCAGCTTGACAGACCACAATTCAAAAGTTTTCCTCCTTAATAAACCAGAGGGATGCTGCTTCCACCAGAGGAGTGGGTTTCACCGATTTCATCAGTTCTGTTACTGTGTAGTTGCCCGTGAACGCTTCCAATTTTCAAGCATCGATACCATCCGAAAAACACTTTTACACACACGCTTTTAGACCTGTCAGCTGATTTATACTGCTTTAGAAAGAAAGAGAGAGAGATGAAGTACTTGTTCAGAAGAGAAAATAAGTTAAAGTATATTTTTGTGTGTGTGTGTGTGTGTGTGTGTGTGTGTTGGTGTGGTTAATGGCTAGTTGAGTGTTAGAAAGACTGAAATTGAGTGTCTGTGGGGTAGACTGGCCGCAGGATACACACACACACACACACACACACTATCTCTCTCTTTCTTTCTCTCATCCTTCCTCCCAGTAACATGAATTGTTAATTACAGGGAGTGTGTGTCCACTGAGCAGAGCAGAATAGGGTCATTTATCAGACCTTAACTGGAAATGTCCGCAATACACAACAGGTACGCGCATGCGCACAGACACACACACACACACACACACACACACACACATACATACATACACACACAAAACTCTAATTTGAAGTGGCTAAGCTTGCTTAACTAGTAGTAGTACAAATTAAAAGTAGTAATTTATAGTATAACAACTAAACACTAATGCAAATGTTCACACTTTTTCAGTATCCTCTTAAAAATGTTTGACTCATCACTGTGATTCTGTGTGTGTGTGTGTGTGTGTGTGTGCGTCTGTGTTGCCCAAAGGAATCACAACAGGAACACTCATTACTGAAGAAAACCGCAATCAGACTCTTGCTGTTAGCCAAGCCTGATTCCTCTTTTTGCCTCTCTATCTCTCTATCCTTTATTTTTCTCTCTCAACCTTTTCCTTCCATTCTTCCTTCCTTTGGGTTCTTTCTTTCCCTCTCTTTCTTTCTTTCCTGCCTCTGCCCAGCGAACATGTAGACCCTTACATGGGTTTTCAACACTGGTACAGGCCGTCACATCAACATTTGTTGCATGTCAAAATGGTTCCTGGGGAAAACACTGTAATATTCAAACTCAGTAATATCATCTGACTACTTTAAATTCTGAATTTCTCTTCATGTAATAACAAACTATTTCAATGTGTCTAATTTGAATCGTATGTTATCACCAACTACAAGCATACAGCATGATGCTACTGGTCTATAACCCCATTATCTCAATGCCCTTTCCCCCTCAAACATGCTTTTGTAACCAGATTATTGCAATATTAATTGTTGCAAGTTATCTGTAAAAAGAAAAACTGAAGAGAAAAAGCTTTTTTGTGTAATTTTTGAAGTCAGTAATTTTACTATTAAGTATGTTTTGAGTGAAATTGTACACTTTGCCACATTGTACAAACTCTGCAGGCTCTCCATAAGCACTGCGTTAGAAATTCACCAATTTAGAAGATAGATAGATAGATAGATAGATAGATAGAGCAACAAACACAGTACACCAATAATAAAGGAAGTTGAGGACCACTCATTTAGAGTTATGAGACACAGGCTAAAAATAATACACATAAAAAAATACTAGAATATATATATCTATATGTATATATAGATATATATATACAGTATTTATATATATATATATATATATACATATGTATATACACATATACATACATACACACACACACGAAAAATAGAGGTCATATTACACACACACAAACACAAAGATGAGGGTTCATATTATAAAACAATCTTAGTATTGCATTATAAAATTTAGACACTCATGAATGAACGTGTTCTGTTGAGAATGAGGTGGCAAAGCTTTGGCACATTCGTGGATACAATATTTACCAGCTAAAACTACACACAATTTATTTAAATCATCGTACTCATTAAAATTTGCAACTTGGTTTGAAAGTTGAAAAAAATAATTCAGAACGAATGTCTGTATAGAGTTCACAGTGTAAGAGTACATGGGCTTCTGATTCAATATTTTGCCATAGAGTTTTCCGACCCATATCACCCTGTATGAGGGTGTAGTTTGGGAAATAAAGCCAGGGAAAGGCCAAACCCATAAACTTGGCCTCAGCTCTAAAAACACTGTTTGAGTATATAGGTGAAGAAACAGAGGGATACCACCACTAACATATCCCTAAATTACTATTCATGCATGCTTTACTTTGTGTACACAATTTCTTTTGTCGTTTTTTGTTACTTTTGTTAACTTTACTTACCAGAAATTTTACTTCTACTTAAGTCAAATTTCAGCAAAGTAACAACACTTCTACTTGAGCAGGATATTTTGGTACTTTTGTACTTGGTGTGGGTTAATTGGATGAGTCCGAATAAGATGAGAAGATTAGAAGAACAAACATACACACAGCTGGTGAGGGCAAACTGGATTACCGCTACTGCCAAATACAGAGCAACACCACTAACACATGGATGCTCACACACAATCATACATACAGTACATGTACATACACAGACACACACACACAAGTAAAGTACAAGTGTCCACTTGAAATTGCTTGATAGATAAGACTCATGAAACCGTTTGAGTGTGTTGTTCTCAACTCTTTCTCTCTTTCTCTGTCACTTTTCTATGAATGCAGCAGATCTGGATAGAGAAGAGAATGAGAGAGGAATTTCCCCATTTCCCCAGCAGGGATGATTTAAGATTCATCTTATCTGTATCTTATTAATTGATTGATAGAGGTAAGTGAGAGGGAAACCAAGAGATTTTTGTGTACAACTCTTATATATATGTCTTATATCAGCCTAAATCACAAAGTGGGGTTGCAAAAGAGTAGAGCGTACCATCTCCACTAACTGAGATCCTGCAGATTCACCCCATTTGTCCAAATTATTATTATTATTATTATTATTCAGGTGTGGGTATGGTCACTCTTGGGAAATCTTCTCCACATAGGAAGTGCTGAACTGAAACATAAGAGTGCAATCCAAAGTGTCTCCTAATCAGCAGGACTCATCAACCATGGCTGAACCTCCACCCCCCCCCCCCCCCCCACCCCCCCTCCCCTCCCACACACACACACACACACACACACACACACACACACACACACACTAAGAAGAAGGTTACTGATGACACTGTACAGGATTTCTTGGGTAATGGCAAACAGTTACCACTCACTGCCATTTGGGGCCGCCAACGTGTAAAAAAAAAAAAAATTCTAACAAAAGCAAATCTTAAGTTTTTAGTCTTGGCTCAGAAGGTGTGTGACAGTCAACGACATACATGATTATAATGCTACACTGTCAACAGCCAATAGGTGCGCTGTCTTCGGCTGACATCAGCACCTGTAGTGACAGGTGTCAAGGCTCTACAGACAGACAGAGTAGGAAAACTATCTTTGGAAAATTGTTTTTTTTTTTTCCTGTTGTGCAATGCTGTATGCCCGGTTCAATCAAAACAAGGCATACAGCAAAGCATTACAATACAAAGCAAAATTGGAACAAGTGAATGGCCCTGAAAACTGGCCTTGGTAACAGTAGTGGCGAGGACACAAGCAGGCGTGTCTGTGTGAGGACGCAAAAAACCCCAGGCATTGACGCACTTGGAGTACTGAGGTATATTTTCTTAGACTGGAAAAAATCTGACTTTCATTAAGTGGCTCCTCCAATAAATTTGGGAAAATATGGGGTCCATTCTTCCAATTTGTTCAGAGGATAAATTTCCCACTCATTCCTGATTGAAGCAACTTTTGAGTACTGAGGTAGAGAAGCACTATGCAAATGCAGGCTTCATTCATAGGCTTAAATTTAGAATACAAAAATCTTCACATCACAATAGGGCTGAACAATTAATCGAAATTTTATCGAAATCGCAATATGGCCTACTGCAATTTTCAAATCTATCAATATCTAATCTAATATTTGTTAAAGGTGAAATGTGTCAAAATACCATTTTAAATGAAATATTGTGGTGCTGCAGAGATGTCCTGGCCTACACATCATATTCTACAGACTTAAGAAAACATCTTTGTTTGGTACAGATCCCCGCAAAAATCACACCACAATCATTTGAATACGTTTTTCAATGAAAATGAGAATAATGATGTAAAAATGATGATTCCCTCTAATATCGCAAATCATATCGCAATTGCAATATCAGTCAAAATAATCGCAATTAGATTTTTTTTTCAAAATCGTTCAGCCCTACATCACAAGTGTATTCAAATTGTAAAACCGACCCATTAAACCACATGACTGCAAAAACAACAAGATCCATTAAAGCAGCCGTCATAGAAGAACGTTGGACCGCATCGTTAAAATGACAGAAGAAGAGTCCCAACAGTGTGTAAAAGGCTTAGGCCAGCAATTCTTGGGATATACCTGGGAGTCAGGATCAAAATGGGTCACAGGCTTGTTTCTAATGGATGCCCACATGATGAAAGTCAAAGCGCTGTGTGTCTTAATGAGCCTGAGCATCAGGGTGATGGACTATTTCATTTTTGTCCCTGACACAAAAGGTCAAAGAAGCGCTTGATTCAACCCCCTGTTCTATTTAAACCCAGACTGTAAGTTCCCCTCATCTCATTAGAAAAATTCAAACCATATTTTAATAATTGAATCAATGAGAATGAATGAATGAATGAATGGTTTTCAAATATCTGAACAATTAAAACTTCAAATGTATTTAATAACAGATGCAGTAGACGTGTTTCTGCTGTGAACGTGTGACTGAAAACTGTGAAGGAATATAGGGCAGAGGAGAGGAGATAAGGAGAGGAGAGGAGGAGAGGAGAGGAGAGGAGAGGAGACAAGGAGACAAGGAGAGGAGAGGAGGAGAGGAGAGGAGAGGAGAGGAGAGGAGAGGAGAGGAGGAGAGGAGAGGAAAGGAGAGGAGGAGAGGAGAAGAGAGGAGAGGAGACAAGGAGAGGAGAGGAGGAGACAAGGAGAGAAGAGGACAGGAGACAAGGAGGGGAGAGGAGGAGAGGGGAGAGGAGAGGAGACAAGGAGAGGAGAGGAGAGGAGGAGACAAGGAGAGGAGAGGAGAGGAGAGGAGAAGAGAGAAGAGGAGAGGAGAGGAGACAAGGAGAGGAGAGGAGAGGAGAGGAGGAGACAAGGAGAGGAGAGGAGAGGAGAAGAGAGAAGAGGAGAGGAGAGGAGACAAGGAGAGGAGAGGATGAGAGGAGAAGAGAGGAGACAAGGAGAGGAGAGGAGGAGACAAGGAGAGTAGAGGATGAGAGGAGAGGAAAGGAGACAAGGAGAGGAGAGGAGAGGAGAAGAGAGGAGAGGAGACAAAGAGAGGAGAGGAGAGGAGGTGGTTATAAATTCTAGTCTTTTTTACTGCCGACGGCTCACTGTCCATCTTCTCCGCTTTCTCCCTTTCTTCACAGACTCGTGTATCAAAGCTGTCACGTTTATTTGTTTAGGATTTTTCTCAGGCCTGGTTCAGACCCATAGACCGGAAAAAAAAGATGGATGTAGCGAGTGTGACATCACCCATAGGTTTTTGAAAGCCGTTTTGAAGCCAGAAGAGTTGGGTTTACGATCGCCGCCATGTTTACATTTTTTGGAGCCGGAGCAGCCAGAGCAAAGCTATTGGTCCGTAATATCGTAGTATATCCCATTAATGAGGCAATTATTTTGAAAACAGCCATAAGGATACACATTAGAAAAAGTTAAATTAGCTTGTGGTCCCATTGACTTGCATGGAGTTGGGCCGGGTTTGGAGTCTTTTTTGGAGGCGGACTCTAGTGGACGTTAGGGGAATTGCCGCCTGCCGCCACTTCCTTACTGGCTTCAGAATTCACCCGTGAACAGTCTGACCCGTTACAGGGCTGTACGTTAACTTTTTTTTGCACATTTGCACTACAGAGGTTGAAGTTTTGTAGCACAGGCCACAAAATTGTAGCACGCGTATAAAACGTCTGCTACCATCTCTCAAACAACCACAAGTAGAGGCACAGGACATTAATGGTGCATATCCAAACCTTAACAAGAAATGTTTTCAGACAAACATTTTCTTTATTTGCCCATAATGATAAATTGCAGGGACGTAACAACTGTATACAAAACATCAATATATTACGCTTCAAATTAGGGGTGTGAATCTTTGGAAAACTCATGATTCGATTTGATTCCGATTCTTGGGTGTCCGAATCGATCTCGTTTGAAAACCGATTCTCGATTGAATGAATACAAAAGGGGGGCACTATTTTCAGTCTCTTGCTCCAGTATACTCTGTGCCAAACCATTCACTGGTGTCCTTAGTCCACTGAAATACAATATGAAACATAACTGGCAATTAAGATAAATGGTCCGCAGCCTTTTTATTTTAAAAAGGTAACTGCGTTAATGAATAAATAATTGTAGACTGTCAAGGTGCTGCACTGCCCTCGGAGGAAACGGCGTAAAGGCAACCGCATAGGAATTATGGGATTGTTCCCTAGGAATTGTGGGAATTGGTGTCGGATGTATGGACTCCACGCAGCCGGGGACATGATTTTTAATTGCACGATAGACTACAACTACCAAGTAGAATAGCGATGTGCCATCGATTCACCTCACACACAAACAAGCACACGGCCTTCCACAGCTTCATGAAGAGAAGTTATCAGGACAGGATGAGGTTTATCCATCACTTCTCTCTTCCTTTTCCTTCACATCACTTCCTTATCTCTCTTGTCTCTCCTTTTCTGTCATCTGTATATCTGATAGGTCAACAGACCAGTCAGATTTGTGACCCCCCCTCCCCCCCTTCCTACCCCAGACATGACTGATCACTCTCGGCAGGCGAAAAGAGAAAAAGATCATTTCTGAGAGCCTTGGGCTTGGGTGGGAAGACCGTTTCAATCTTCAGTTTCTGAGGGCAGAGGCTGGAAGGCCTTCAGACCTGATAAATCAACAAACAGATAAATCAATCCAAAACTCAGATTGTTTGAAAAAGCTTTGTGTCTCGTGGCCTACTGAGAAGACTTGTTTAATCAAACCCAGATTTATCATGCAGAACCTCCCCAAGGACCAAAGGGCCGGATGGCAAGACCAGATCAATCAAATTCCAATAGTCAACAACCTTGGACAATATAGAACCTCCTTGCCTTGGACCTGACAGCCTGGTAGCCAAGACCAAATAAATCAAACACAATTCTGCCCTGAAATTACTTAAAGAACCTAGTGATTTTTTTCACCCAGGTCAGATTAGCTGAGCTTGGCTTGAGGACATTTCATTCTGAGGTTGGATCTCTGCTCTGATTAGTTCGCTTAATTTTCGCTATTGTGAAAATGTGATTTTACTGTTTGTGCCAATTACAATTCATGCAATTCATACTCATGATATGACTATGACTATGATATTGGTTGATTAAAGTCATAGATTACTGAATGCACCTTTAAGGAAGTTTTTCATGAATTAAAGTTGCATCCAACAGTTTCCAAGTGTTAAAATGGGTTAGTAATAATACTAAAAATACTAATAATACAAATGTACATGTGATATTTGAATAATTATTCATCAACCAAATAATATGAAATCCAACAAATAGATTAATAATACCAATTGTAACACAGCTTTTGCATTAGATTTTCTGTCACAGTGAAATGGATGCTTCTACACAGATACTGTAATAAGTACAATACATCTGTAGGTGTAATACTGTTGACCCAGCAGAATACTCCATTCATTAGCTATAGTAGATGAGTACATGCACCCACATGCTGTAACTAGGGCATGTCCTTTAGTGGTATACACATGTACACACACGCACACGCACAGCACATGGGAAAAGCCCCTCCAACAGTGTAATTAATCAGCAGCAGGTCTTCCATGACAATCTCCAGCCAATGGTGGGCGCTATACATCACTGGGCCAATAGTCAAGGACAGTCAAAGGGCCTGACTGGGATAGAAGATGGATGGATAGAGCGATAGAGGGTTGGAAGAATGGAAATGAGAATCTCGGTAGAGAAAAATATCCTAAAAAAAAACATTTTACAGCAGAGTATCTTAAAGATTTAAAGGATTTTTGTGTGTAATAATTTTGAATATGTACACAGGGCCGGATTTAGCCTGCTTTGACTGGGGGTGCAGACAAACTTTTCTAGGGGGCATCTTTTTACAGTCATCATGCTTGCCAATAAAATGTAATTTACAGTATATTATATTATTATAAAGAGTTAGGCTCACTCTTGAATTACACAGTCACTTTTACTCGCCACCAGTGGTGGAAGACGTACTCTGATCCTTTACTTAAGTAAAAGTACCAATACAGCAATGTAAAAATACTCCATTACAACTAAAAGTCCTGCATGAAAAATCCTACTTAAGTAAAAGTACATAAGTATTAGCAGCAAAATGTAGTTAAAGTATTAAAGTAAAAGTAGTGGTTTGGTCCCTCTGACTGATATTTTATTATATATGACATCATTAGATTATTAATACTGAAGCATCAGTGTGTAAGCAGCATGTTACTGTTGTAGCTGCTGGAGGTGGAGCTAGTTTGAACTACTTTATATACAGTTAGCTAGTTTAGTCCAGTGGTTCCCAACCTAGGGGTCGGGCCCCTCCAAAGGGTCACCAGATAAATCTGAGGAGTTGTGAGATAATTAATGGGAGAGGAAAGAAGAAAAAACAAAGTTCTGATACACAAATGTTTTCAGTTTTTGGACTTTTTCTCTAATCTTTGATTTTTGCTGAAATATTGGATCATTTGAACATTTATTGAAATGAAACCATGTGAGGTTTAGAGGGAAAAATCACTATTTGGTGGAGCTGTTAACAACTCATAGACATCTGAAATGTGACCCCGACTACACACTGCTTTTTGTAAGACGTCAAAAGCCAAAAAGGTTGGAAACCACTGGTTTCATCTTTAACAATGTGTTGTATTTTAAAAGCTTGTTATATTATCCATTGTGTCAAATCTTCATCTGAAAAGTAACTAAAGCTGTCAAATAAATGTAGTGGATTTGAGAGTACAAGTACAATATTTCCCTCTGAAATGTAGTGGAGTGGAAGTATAAAGTACAACTATCTCGAAATTGTACTTAAGTACAGTAGTTGAGTAAATGTACTTAGTTACTTTCCACCACTGCTCGCCACCACCACCCAGTCTTAGGAGGGCATCTTTATTAATAATTTATCATTTTTGTCAGCATAGATTAGTCATTACGGTTACAAAAACACATTGTGATATGGACATTGGCTCCAGTGAAGCCATGGGTGGTGCAGTGTCCTGTGTGGATCTGGGGTTTGGTTGGTCTGGCAGCTCTCTGCTGTCTCTCTGACCCTGACTCCCTCAGTCTCTTGTTTCCTTGCTAAGATACTGACAGAATGGACATTAGCTTTAAACAATACAATTCATCTGTTTCATATTTTACTAGCGTTTCCTTGTTTGAAGGTGATCATATCTGAGTAGCTATCAATACTTTCTGCCACTTCCCTCAAAACTATTCTGTTAGAATAGAGCAGCATGTATTCAGAAGTCACTGATGGCTGTCTATAGGAGACTTTGTAAAGATAATATGATACACCACTGCTACATATCAAGCTAACATTATAGTCAATCAAACTACAATAGAACGCTACATATTCCTTCACTCTTCCGGTAGCAAACTTTACACTACAGTAATTTCAGTTAGAAAGATGGATCATGTGAAAATGACAGTGACATGTCTGTCTGTTTCCAAGTTAAATTCACTTGAATACATTGTTTTATCACTCACATTGGGCTGAAAACAAGACAGAAAAGAACACAACCTGTCAGCTCCGCAGTTCAGATCAAACTGTCTGTGCCTGTCGTTTGATTGTGTGTTTGTTTAAGCACGCCCGGCTTCCTGGTTGGGTCGAGTTTTCCGTTTTTTAAGCACTGTGATTGGCCCGAAGGTCTAAACACCGCCCGGCTGGCAAACGTTGGTGTTAACGTGGGCTGGTGGGGGGGGGCATGGCAAACATCTGGGGGGGCGTGGCCGGACATCTGGCCTTGTATATACACATAGATGTTTAAAAAAAAAAGGTAAACAAAAGGTAAACAAAGCCAGTCGTGGGACACCAAACACCTGTATTCCAAATTGAGCCTTTAAAGGTGTTACATATAGCATCTTTAAATATCAGTACATCATTGTGAACTAAATTGTGATACCTTACTATAAACAAATGAGACCATGGTGGAGATTGGTAGTTGGTAGTACAAGTGCATTGTGCAGCCTAACCTGCTTATATTATTGGAACAGCAACAGCATGGAGATGGATGGCTTTCTGGGAATCTGACTAAACAGCGGCTATGGCAAGACACAAATATACACACATACACTAAATTCATGCATGAAAACACAGGCACACAAAAATGTATACACACATATCCAAACACATACACTATGCTAACGGTTACACACATATGTATGCATACCAATAAACATACACAGGTACGCATTCTCTTGTGTGATGTAAGCACTGGGGAATCTGTTTACAGCCACAGTCTCAAATTCTTCCCTCTGTGTGACTGTAGAAGCTATCTGTATCTTCAGTCTAATGAGCGCCTACTTTGCATACAATACTTAGAATAAAGAAAACACCATGGGCAAGCCACTCAACTGATCAATACACTCTTCTCTGGCCAAATTAGCTCCACAGTTGTGCTCCATGACTGTCGCAAAGTACGTGGTGGTTCTATGTGATGTTTACAGTAAACCTGTTATCATATGGACCAATCAGTCCTTGTCACCTTGTTTTGACCTGTAATTATTGTTCCCCCTTGGGCCAATCAGTGTAATTATGAATGCTGGAATGCAGCATTCAGTGAGAGGCATCATTTGTCCAAGTTTTGTCGACATTGGATCAGTGGTGTCTGAGATATTGCACGAGACACATGGATGAGTGAACGAATGATGAATGCAAATGAGATGCATCATTCCCTTAAGTTTTGTGAATATCTGATCAGTAGCGTCCAAGATATTGTGAGTGACATACGGACAAAAACAAAAAAACACATAGTCTGAGGGTTACCACTTTAAAATGCTGGGCATATCAACTCTAAAGAACAGGTCCCCATTGACTTCAGTTGTTTTGGAGAAGGCTGCTACCAAGTTGTGCTGGCAACCTCCCTGTGTGTTATATGGACTAACAAATTTCACCTGTGTTTCATTTGGCATGAGGGTGAGTAGATGATGACAGAATTTTCATTTTTGGGTGAACTATTCCTTTAAAGAAGAAGATTGAAGCCTGATTGCGGCTCATATAAAAGGAGCTAAAACTCAACATTAGGGTGGTGTTCCTGATCTTTTGACACTGAGTGACACTAAGTGTAATTCATAATTGTCATAGTATACAGTAGTCTGAAGATGCAATGCAATGCAATGCATACTGTGTTTACATATCAGTACTCTGATCACAGGTTCTATGGAATTACTGCTCTATTAATGACGGATTGTATGGATTTTTTCAGAGGTAGTGTAGAATATCTTAATATTGTACAGCAATAACCATTATAGAAGTACCTCCACCCTGCATTTAACCTACATTAGAACTACTACTACTACTAATTACTACTACTAGTAATACTACTACTACTACTACTACTACTATCACTTCTACAACTATAACTACTATTACTAATCATAGTAATTCTAAAAACGCCTAACCTCCCATACATCAAAAACTCTAATATAACAAAAAAAAAAAATTAATTTACCCCATGACATGTCTTTAATATGCTTTTTCCAGCTGAGACAGAGGCCAGTTTGACTGCTTCACTAACACCACCACTCCAGTGAGACAGGAATAAGGAATAAGTAGAAATTAAATGAAAAGAAATGAAAGATGAGAAGGCTGCGATACCAGACACAAGCTCAACTGTAATCTATAAAACTGCATCATATCAGAGGTGGACGTCACTGATTGGCTGATGGCTGATTTTTCATAAATTGCTAATATCGGCCCTATATATCAGTCTAACCACAACATTACTCACCTCCTGAGCTACTATAGAGGAGATGCGAACAGCTCTCTTCACCCGGGTGTTTCTGCGTTCGTTGCTCACACCTGAAGGCCCGTCCTGGGATATGCTGCTGTCCCGAACACTCACTGACGACATGACCAACACTCACTAGAAATCCTCTTCTTCCTCTATCTGTCTATCTATCCCTCGTTTTCTCTCCTCTGCCTGTCCTGCTGTGTTTGTCCCGTCTTCAGCTTCACTTCCCATAAAGAAGCTTACATGGTTCTACCGATTTTTTCTTCCTTTTTGTCCATATTCCGTCCTTGTCTTTCCACTGTATTGTTCAGTTGCTTCTTCTCTTCTCCTCTTCCTAATCTCTCGCTTGCCCTCTTCTCTGTCTCTCCCCTCAGTGGCCCTGTCAGTCTTCACACTTCTAGATGTCTTTCCTCTTCTTTTTTTAGCCCCCTTTTCCGCTCCTCTCCACCTTTGTCTCCTGGGAGTTTGTCAGTCAATCCACCCACTTCTTGTTTGAGGTCTTGTTGAGGTCACTCCATGCTCCTCTTGGCTGTCATCTATTCCTCTGCCCATGTACTGCCTGTGGAGTAGGGCTGGGGTCAATTCACCTTCAGTCCAGTTCCAAATGTGAAGAGAAACTGCAATCTATTTAATAACGATAAAGCCTTCATACTCAGTTTAATGTTGGATGGGACAACCTTCTCGTTCCAAAGAGTCTTTGGGCTTGTTTCGCGATATTAGTACTTAAGAAAAAATCCACTGCCTGGATGAACTGGATTGGAAGTGAAGTGAACTCAGACCTGCTAGGAAGTCCTCTCCACTTCTGGGGCAGTAGATTAGATGGTGATTTGTACCTTGGATGCACAGTTCTTGTATCGATGTCGCTTCTACAAGTCGATTCTACAAGTCGACAAGTCCGATTTCTTCAAGACCCAAAGTTTAAGATGAGGGAACCTCTCAGTCTTCTTTGATTTCCGGATCAACAAGCTTTCCCCCGAGAACTGTAACGCTCCCACGGGTCAATTCCCAGCAACACCTTCGGAAATTCCTAAACTCACGTCCCTACCGCGTCCCTTCACCAGATCCACGACCCATCACCTCTACGGAATCCTTTCAATGGAATCATTTCAATGGAAATACAATTTGGCTTCATTAAGAGCCCCCCTGGACGCTCTTCAACGACACAAGTCCCGAGTCGAGCGCTTGAGAAAGTAGATCCGAAAGTGATCAAGAGGTCCAAAGGTAGGCAGTTCGTCCGATGAGGAGTTCTGGGGCAAAACTCATCCAGCAGTAGCAGCAGTTCAGACAGCTGTCTCTGCTTGTTGCAGGATTGTTTCTGTTGGAGCAGAAGTGCTCTTTGAGTGCTCTCCTCTCCCTCTCTCTCTCTCTCTCTCTCTCTCTGGGATCACTGTGTCAGTTATGTAATCTCTACAGACAGACAAATATCTCTCTTTCTCTTCCCTCTCTCCTTTCTTTCATCTGCGGTCTCTGGGCTACTTTTCAGTCGCGTTGCCTTCCCCCCCCTGCACCTACAGCCCCGCACATTGAACCATGCCGCCTCTCTCACTCCATCACTCCTTTTTTCCCCCTCCCCTTTTTCCCTCTCTTCCCTCTTTTTCTCTCCTCTCTCCCTGCCCCCGCCCCCACCCCTCCTCCCTCCATCACCTCATGCCGCATTCACAACCTAAGGGGAAAGAAAGTAAATATGGGATTCCCACTAAAAAAACAATACTGTTCACAAGTAGTATTTGCTAAAATTTGCTAAAATTTAAAATAACTGACGAAAACAAGCTGATCAGAAGCAACTAAAGTTGACAGAAAACTTTCATTGCTTTTACCCCTCAAGTCGTTCTTTTTCTCATATGATCTTAATGCAGCATGACTGTCACTGCCCCCCCCCCCCCACCGCCTCTATCTCCTTTTTCTCCACCTCTTTTTCTCCCTCTCTCCTCCTCCATTTCTGCTCTCCCTCTCTCTCCCAGCCCATCCATTTCACCCCCCCTCCTTTTCTCCTCTCCAGTGGTGCTTAACCAGTCAGGATCAGCTGTAATTGTAACCTCCTCCTCCTCCTCTCATCTTTTCCATCCCATTGTTTATCATTCCTCTCCTCCTCTCATCCCTCCCTCTCTCTCTCTCTCTCTCTCTCGTTCCCCAGGGCCTGGCTGAAGGGTTTGATTGATTTCACCTTTCCACAAATAAATATAGACACACCTCTGTAAACCCTCAGTCCCGCCATCTCTCTTGTTCACACCTTCCTTCCGTTTTTCTCTCTCCCTCCATCATCTGTCGTTTCCGCCCTCTCTCTTGCTCTCTCTCTCTCAGTATCCTTCTCTTCCTCGCCCTCTCTTCATCTTACCCTCCCTCTTCTATCGATGAGCGTCTACACTTCCCCTATATTCAGTACCAAACTCTTGGATGAATAAAAACCTGTTAAAATGGTTCCATTTGCATCCCAAGACATTTCCACGACTTTCCAACTCAGTTGGAGCGTTTTCAAGATCTAAAACTGTTCTTCCTTCCTGGTTTGTTCACTTTGTTTTTCAGTCTAGTTTCCACTCCAGTTGGACTGAAAACCATCTAATTGCAATGAATGTATGAAACAATCCAAAAATGGATCGACTTCCCTGACTTCGATGTCTAGAATACACCTCTGAAAATTCCATGATATTCCAGGAATTCCATGACCAGTGGGAAACCTGCTAACATTAGGGCATCCAATTCCGGACAGCATATGACCAAAAAATCACAATCAAATACCAATATATTTCATCCTGTACTGTTTTCGCTGAAGTTTCTCATAAATTAACAATCCTCCATCTGTCTTTTTTGAAGTTTAATATCGCTGTTACCTTAACTTGTAATTAATTTTCTTCCAGTCCCTGCAAATGGATGATAGCGCACCTATTTTTGAGATTCAAAATTCATATCCAATTCCGGACACTTACTTTCGTCCGTGTCTGTGTATTCATATACTCCATATTAACCCTTTATTAACCCTTCCTGTACCTTCCCAATGTTACAGATACTTGTAAGAAGTGCAGGCTATGTACTCAAAGCTCTTATTTTTCCATTTATCAGCCAATACCGATTATCTACATGAAGTAACTGTTGCCCAAAGTGGGATTTAAGGCTTCCCGCTTCTTGTTTGTGACTAAGTTCGTAACTTAGTGTTTTATATGCTTAAATGTGTATAGATGAAATTTGATACCTAGCTTCTGAAATGTGTATGAATTTATGTCACTTGGCTTTCGGTTGGGAACTCTGTATAAAAACCAAATGCCACGACATTACATCTCAGTACGCCCCAATCTGAGGTATACTGGCAGATTAATGGACTAAGGAACATACTGTGTAGTCGAGACATTGAGTTTCAGTCCACCTTTGTCAAATGCCATTCTCTCTTTCCCATCTTGCATGACTCTGTCCACAATATTGTATATATCAAAGAAACAAGCTGAGGAAATCTGACAGTGTGGAATGGTATAAATGTGAAGCAGGCTGTTGCTGGAAAGTAGTCCTTGGTGAATGGAAGTAAATAATAGAGCGTTTCAGATAAAAAAAAAAGAGGCCCATAAACCTTCTCAAAGGTTTTGTGGCCATGAGATCGAGAGAATGTAATCTGCAGAATGCTCTGTCCAGTCACAAGTGCTCTGTCCTTTTTCCATTAGCCTGTGCTTTTGTCTTCAACAAAACATCATGACCTAAAATGATATTGTGGCGTGTTTCTCTGTATTTCTCCAGATCTGTCAGTCAAACAGTGTGTCCAGCACTGTGACGTCTTTTTCCTTGTATTTTCAGTTTGAGTTTCTCTTTTCTTTGTCTGTTCAGCCATGGTGGCTATCACTGCTCATGCTAACTACCCAGTTCTTCTTCTTCTGTTTATTCCAAACAAACTGGAAATGTAAAACGCATCACTTACCGTGTTCCAGAGGATTTTTCCCAGGAAAGAGCTACCAGACACCGGCTGTTTAGAACAGCAAATAGAAAAGCTTTCATGCAACTGGATATAGGTTGAATCACTGTTGTGTTGCATCAATCACTGATAGAGAGGGGCATTATTTATAAGAAAATGTCAGCTATTATTACTTTAATCCTCTCCTTCTCTCTCTGACCTCGGTATGACCCTGGAGTCCCATAACAGACTGCAGCAAACCAGTCTCACCTTCCAGTTGGATGTGACCGCAAAGACACATGGTGTTTCTCAGGGTATAAAATTGATTGGTTTCATAATGTGAAAAATGAGAGGTTAAGAAAAGGTGATACATGCTTTTGGGAGCATACATTTCTCTCTCTGGGTGTATGCACTTGTGTGCGTGTGTTTGTAACAAGAGATCATTCATGATTGGCTTTCTCGTGTATGACCACTCTACTCAGCTTTCAACACGGTGGAATGAGAGACTCAGAGAATGAGAGAGAGAGTGAGAGAGAGAGAGACAGAGGGAGAGAGAGAGAGAGAGATACTCTTGTAGCAAGAGAGAGCGAGAGAGAGAACACATTTTGCTCTCTTCAGCTGTTCCTAACTTGGCTTGCAGGTTTGAACAGAGCAATCACATATTTTGCCCAATCACTGGAAAAATGGTTGTAGTTCAAAAACAGAATGACATTTCCTCCATAAAGCTGAATGGACTGGCTCAAATACACGAGTGGTGCGACTCTCCCAAAGCAGTGGATGTTGTGTCGGAAGGAGGAAAACAAGTTAGAAAAAGAAAGTGGCTGTTAGCATCAGCCTTTTAATTCATTCTCAAAGTTCATTTTTTCCATACAGGCTTTTAAGTAGTTGAATTGTACCTATTTTACTGTAAGTTTACATAATTCATTTGACATTTTTATTGTTTCTTTTTTTTTTTTTTTTTAGCTTACTGGCTTTTATTTCAACTTTGAAGTGCTATACAATTAAGTGAGTGACTCAGTTTCTTTATTATTATGTTGGGCCGGGGCCTACATTGAGTTGCTAGTTGTAATTTAGCCAACTTGTGAGAGACAAAAGCAATGTTTTGGTAGTCAAACACAGTTAAAAGTATGGCAACGCACATGGTGAAAAGTAAACTGAATTCCCTTTGCAATAGCAATAGCAATAGCAAGTTTAGTTATATAGCACATTTCGTACACAGGGTTAATTCAGTGTGCTTTACATACATAAAAGCAAAAAGGAGCATCCATATATAATTAAAAGAAAGTACAAAGTACATAAAATAGTAATTAAAAAGAGAGTAATATAAATAAAAGATAAGTAATAAAAAAGAAAATACAAAGTACATAAAATAGAATAAAAAAAAAAAAACATAGTGGAAGTAGCCTCGACTGTGTGTTTATATCTTTTGGAACACCAAATAGAGAACCATAGAGCAAAAGCCCGGCAATAGCGCCTAGCCATAAGCCCGAGACGTCAATTTGTATTTAATACAACTTGATTTTACTTGATATGTAGTTTGTGTTACGAAACAACTTTGTACTTTGCATTTGTAACGTAATTCAGTTGACTTGTGCTTCGTTACTATATAAAAGTCTTTGCTAGTACTAGCTAGAACTAGAACTAGCCTACTAACGTTACTAGAGCATTAGCTAACATTAGCGGTACTGGGCAAAGGGTGTTGCGTTCATGTTTTCCCGAGCAGACACACTGGAACGCATTTATATCGGAAGTCAGTAACACCAACTCAGAAGTCAAAACATTGGAAGTCGGAAGTCTTCCGACTTCCAATGGAATACAGCAAAAGACGCTGTGATTGCTGGGAAATGTAGTGCAAAACACCAACACAATGATCGCTTATCACCAAACACGTCACCAAAATCAAGAAAAACCAACGGTCTTGTAAGAATGAATTAAAGTAACACAGTGACACAGTCATTTAAAACAGATTAACTACATTGATGATAATGTGTCATAACTTTGGATGAACAATGTGATAGGCTGAATGAAAACTTTACAGACTTTTTGAATTCTCAATACAGAACTCAACAATCTGTATTATACAAAAATTAAAATAACTGATAGTTGCAGTCTTAGTCTATTCTCTCTCTCTCTCTCTCTCTCTCTCTCTCTCTCTCTCTCTCTCCCTCTCTCTCTCTCTCTCTCACACACACACACACACACACTCACGCTCACTGACATATCTGCTGGGTCAGACTTGTTCTGTTCTTTTGTAGGACATGCTGCGTTATGAGAAAAGTCAAATCAGACACAACTGACGTGAACAAACAGGTTTACTCACAGTTCAGGCACTGGGAGTCGGTGGTTTTACGTGGTGATCACACCGACAAGACAAAGCGGAGGTGCTACAGCATTGTCTTCTATGGTTATATAATGTAAAGAGATCATTTCGCAGAACTCGTTCATCTCCAACTCTGAATTGTCTGGAAAAATATTACTCTATGTTTTTCTAATTTTGCGCTTACATTTGGATTTCAATTGTATATATATATTCAATTGTAATTGTTTATATCTGGAAAAAGATGATTCTGTGTTGTTCTAATTTTGGCCGTTTAGATTTCATCTGGGTTGTTTTTGGGGTTTTTTCGGCATTGTTTACTGTTTAACAGATTGTATAATTTGTTTTTTTCTTCTTTTTCTTAGGCACCTTATAGCTCCCCTTTCTTTTTACAAGGAGTTTCCTGCTGTTCTTCTGCTTAATTTAGTTGTCTATTTGGTAACACTATACAATAAGGGTACAATAATTAAAGGTTAGTTAATGCTTAATAAGCATTAACTAACCCTTAATTAACAGTTAACTAATGTGTCTGGTAATCATTTACTAATGGTGTTCATGTTAACTAAGGTATTAATTTATATATTATTTAATAGTCATCTTTATAAATTATTAAATAATGTATAAATGAATACCTTAGTTAACATGAACACCATTAGTAAATTATTACCAGACACGTTACTTAACTGTTAATTAAGGGTTAGTTAATGCTTATTAAGCATTAAATTACCCTTATTAATTAATTAATGTTCCCTTATTGTAAAGTGTTACCATCTATTTTAGACTGCTATCCTCTTATGGGTTATCTTTTCATTAGTATTATTAGCATCACTACTATTATTGTTTCTGCCCCAGCTTACCTTTGTGCCCTATTTTCTTATTAGGTGAGATCCACCTTGATTGGGTTCTGACTACCTGTAATCAACTTAATTCTCTGTCACCTTTTTAATGTTTTTATGCAATAGTCTGCTGAGCAAGCGTTGTGCCTTACTTTTTGTTCTCTAAAATAAACATAAAAATTGTATTTCTATGATTAATCATAGTTTCACTAAGAAATGTCTTTGATCTAGTTCCAAAGTTCCAAAGAGTCAAAGTCTTCAAGAACAAACTTCAATATACGCAAAATGGGAAATTTAGATGACTGTATCTTTAAAATATTTCAGAATAAAAGCGGCCCACATAGATATACAGTACTACACATTAACTAAATATACTAGATATGAGTTCACAGGCAACGACACATTACATCATAAATCTATTCTGTCTGTCAGCTATCTGGGTGAGAGTGTTTTAAAATAACACAAATGCCTTGAAGGGATCAACACATAGCTGATATAACTGTCTACTATAGCGTGTGTGTGTGTGTGTGTGTAGGTGGGGTCTATTGATGTGTCACCATATGCTGGGTCTAGCTGATGTAAACAGAGACAGTCCCTAGTGGTTTGCCCATACCATACAGTATCTCAGGATTACCAAACATTTTAAGCTTATTGGAGTCTCTAGGTCTGCAGGTCTTTTGTATCGATTATTTTGAATCACATTTTTTCTTTATTAGGTACCACAGGAAAGATGGGAGAGAGAAGACGGTCTGTAACAAAACATTATACGCCGTATACATACCCAGGATGCAAATTGTCCATTTTATTCTGCATCAGACCAATAAAGTGAGAAAGTCAGAATTCTGAGATTGAAGTCAGAATTATAAGAATAAATTCTGAATCTCAGAATTCTGACTTTAATCTCAGAATTCTAACTTTTTTCCTCAGAATTCTGACTTCAATCTAAGAATTCTGACTTTTTTCCTTGGAATTCTGACTTTAATCTCAGAATTCTGACTTCAATCTCAAAATTTTGACTTCAAAACTTCATCAATAGAGAATCCAAGAAACAAGACGTCACAGTACTGGACTCACTCTTTGATTGACAGGTGATCTCTGGGAAGAGCATGTGCAGAAACACCACAGCAACCAACGCTTAGCAACAAAGAAAACAAGGAACTCGAGGATTACCGCTTTAAAAAAGCATCCTGGTTTCATGTGGGATTGACAGTGATAGTACACTAAAGTGACTCTAGTATTTTTGGATGGGGTCCAGCACAGAGCCTCAAGCCTCCATATGTGCATTCCTAATTATAGCTAACAATAGACTGGCCAATCAACACTCACACACACACACACACACACACACACACACACGCACGCAGGGACAGGAACAGTGTTTAAGGCAGTCACCTGCACTGTTTCCACAATAACATCATTATCTCTGACCTTGTCCTGTCTCCCTCTGATAGAGAGAGATCGAGAGACAGAGAGAAAGAGAGAGAGAGTGAAAAATGACAACAAAGATGAAGGATCAAATCATTAGCAATAGCAATAATTACTTAATCAGTTATACACTCCAACTCAGTACACTATTAATCCTCTTACTGATTAATCTTCTTACTGACAAATTTCTCATTAAGAGATGATGATGACATTCTCGGTGTGTGTTCAGGAAGAGGAAACGAGAAATAAGAAGGAAAGTGGTGAAAAATATGAAGATGAAGAAAG
>NW_027283366.1:0-32141 GCF_046629955.1 Centroberyx affinis | reverse complement strand
TTCACTTTGTAGATAATGCTAGTGGACACATGGATAATTTCATTAGTTAACAGGGAAGCTAACAAGCTGCCAGTCTCCCGAAAACATGTGTCTTCCTTAAGGTTAGGCATGTAGTGTTGTGGGTTGAGATTAGGGTTAGAGGATGCATATAGTCAATGGATGGTCCTCGCAAGTATACTTTTATGTGTGTGTATGTAGGTGTGTCTTATATGCACATATGAATGGGGCTGCAGCTACACTCTGAAGCTCTGGAGCTCTGAAGTATGGTGAACGTGACACGGTTTGCCCTGCCTCAGTCCTCTGGGACGAACACAGTGGGAAGCTCGTTTTACACAACAGCCTGTGATTACTCTCTCCGCTTAGTTCACCTGAAGACAACAACGCAACTCCCACCGCAGCGCCGCCGATTATGTGCAGTAAAAAAAATAACACAAGCAAAAAAACAACGCTAACAGTCGGATCGGTAGCGTTTCCACCCACCGGTTCCGTTTTTTGTGCCTGCGTATCCCCGTGGGGTGGGGTGGGGGGGGGGGGGGGGGCGCGGCAGGTTGCCTCTCCGCTATTTAAGCACAGTGGCGTACAGTGTGTTGTGTGTGTGTGTGTGCGTCGTTCCCGTTAGCCGAGGACAGATGGGGACAGATGAGGACAGATGAGGACAGATGAGGACAGAGGCACCGTGATAAACCGATAACCCGAGGCCATCTGTCGGGTCCGAGCCGGCTGGACAGCCAAAAAAACGAAACCGCCTCCGCTCACCTCTTCAATCACACCGCACCGGGGATTAGATGATGGTTAGATGGTCCCCCCCCCCCCCCGAGTGTCAGAAGAGAAGTTGGAGGGCTTTGTTGAGCCCTGAGTGAAGTCAGGCGCTACATACATAGTACACAAGAAAAGGTTGTTTTTTTTATCCTGTGACTGATGGATAAAACTGGCTGCTATACGCTGCTCTGCTCCCATGTGGGTTATGCTGTCAACGTACTGCTGATATGTATAATTGTAATAATTATTAGGATTTTTGCATTCATTACAATAGCTAAAGGTATTCTGTTGTGCATTATTATACTGCAAAGACTATCCACCTATACAATTCTTTGAATTTTGTATTCAGTTGTAATTCAATAACACTTTAGATCAGGGAACACATATTAAGTATTAATAAGTTGCTTATTAACATGCATATTAGTAGTGTATTGGTTCATTATTAGTCATTACAAACCACTTATTACCACCTTATTCGGTAACACTTTACAATAAGGGTACATTAATTAAGGGTTACTTAATAAGCATTAACTAACCCTTAATTAACAGTTAAGACACTAATGTGTCTGGTAATCATTTACTAATGGCGTTCATGTTAACTAAGGTATTAATTGTATACATTATTTAATAGTCATCTTTATAAACTATTAAATGTATAAATTAATACTTTAGTTAACGTGAACACCATTAGTAAATTGCACATTAGTTAACTGTTAATTAAGGGTTAGTTAGTAGTAAGTAACCCTTAACTTAGTAACCCTTGTTGTAAAGTGTTACCCCTTATTCTAACCCTATACGCATGAATTAGGAGGCTATTGAAGGAAAACGCATCGTTAATGGGCTAAACTAGTAGAATATGATAGTATAAGGAGCTAATAATTAGTTTGTAATGACTAATTATGAACCAATACATTACAAATACGCATGTTAATAAGCAACTTATTAATAGTTAATATGTGTTCCAAATCTTCCATTGGGATGACATAATTTCACTTGTTTCTAGTAGGATTAGACCAATATAGTTCGGTTTGCTAATTTATCTGTCATACCACAGCCACATGTGTATATAGTTAGAATGAAAGCTGTTGGATCTTCTTTTTTCTTCCTGCTTGAGAGGTTTATGAAGCCCCGTCGCGCAAATAGAGCCATAACTGTCTTGTGAAGATGGACATACTCTTTGCAGTGTATCACTGACAGCCCTAACCCCCTCCTCCCTCTCTCTCTCTCTCTCTCTCTCCCCCCGACAGCCTGAAGAATCAGATATGTGTCCAGTGAGCGTTGGATGAGGATGAAACCCAACCATTGGATTGATGTCAGACAAGCTGTGGGTCAGCTTGCCCTGCTTCTTCTGCCTCTGCCCCGCTTCCTCTCTCCTCCGCATCGTTTCTACTTCTCTTTCTCTCCCGTCTCTCACTCTTGTCTGTTTTTTCAGCCGGCCCCTGGCAAGGAGGAAAAGAAAGAGATTTTTTTTTTTTTTTTTTGTTTCTTGAACACTCTAGCACCGCATCAACTCTCTCTCACCTGTCGGTATACAGTACAGCTTAGACAAGAGTGTCTCCGCATTGCTGGCCACTCTTCCAACATTGACCTTTGACATTCCACAGCAACTGTGTACGGTGTGTTTTTTTCATCAGATGTCAGTCTGAGAGCATTAAAGTGGATCCGACACACGGCAGCCTCTCTAAAAATGCATGGACTCAATTGTACTTTATTTTCCATAAGAGGATAAGAGAGAGGAAGACTGGAATTTTGACTTGAGGATATGAGGGTGTTTTTTTTTTTTCTTTTTTGTTTTCTATACAGTTTGTTTGCTTTTTTTTGATGAAATAGAACATATTTATTTGAAAAAAAGATATATGTCATTTAGCATTTTGTGAGCTTGAGTAAATCATTCTCTTTTGCCCTCAGATATAATACACACAATATAATTGTAATGCTTTTAGTGCATACATCCTAAATCCCCTCCTGGCTTAAAGGGGTTAATGGCAATAATGAGACAGGCTGGACTGTAACTATATGTTGTGATGGTACTGTGTTCTACTGGCTCTAGCGAATAGTAAATTATTTCTTTTCTGTGGGTCTGGTAGTGCTTTAAGGAGACCGGCAGAATCAATAAGACATGACTGCATCTACACAGGAACAGAATATGCTAATTTTGAAAGCTTTGCGGCACAGGTCTGATCTTGGAATCAGGGAGGAAGCACAAGGAGCCTGATTTCTCCCTGTTTTAAAGATACGATTTCTACCGCAAACAGGCAAAAGTACAAGTGTTTCCTTCGCTGTGTAAATGCAGCCTACGTAAGCTGTCAGTGTTATAGGCTTAAGATTGTTTTCTCTGGTTAACGACGCTTTCATTTAAATATGGTCTTCATCTCAGGGAGGTGCAATCGGTCGCTTTGGGCGAAAATTTAACACTGCTGTCGAGAGTCGAGCGTTCACACGTACTGAATCCATTCCACTATTAGGGCCTTGTAGAATGTGTTGGTAGGTAAAAGTGCGACGGATGGAGCCATAGCTGTCATGGTTTCACAACAGAATATTGCTATCGTGGAGTGTTTGAAAGGGTAATTCAGCTTTATATATATATCTGAAAGCTTATGTAGCATTCTTCTTTCTTACATGTCATATTAGGAGAGTAAAGATGTTGACTTGACAACAAATGTGGCAAACGCTCTATTATAAATTACTATATTACTGTGGATTGTCGATCAGATTAATTTGTAATTGGTATCTGTATACAGTATAAGTGATTTCTTCTACTGTCAGTTCAGTGCAATGTCAGAATTGTGTTCAAAATGTAGCTTTGATTCATACGTTTAAGGTACTTTTGTGCTAATATACACCTGATCTAATTGATTTTAACATGACTATTTTCTTGAGGTGTTTTGACCTACTCAATTCCTTCCTGTCTCTCTCTCTTTTTTTTTTTTTTATTTCGACAAAACCTCTAAGTTTAGCGACAGCTGAAATCACTTCGACACGGAGCTGGAGATTTGCGCTGTAGAGAGAGACAATGGAAAATCATCATTACCGACATCATGGAGCAAAAAAAAATAAATAAATAAAAAATCCGCCACCAAAAAAGCATCATGGACTGAAAAACGGACTGTTTGCTGGCTGATGTCAGAGCGCGCCAGCCTTGCGAGAGACGCCACCGGCGACAATACAGTAATTTATAGAAATGTGTTTTTAATATTGCAAATGTGCACGTACGATTTGTTAATGCAACTCTAAAAAAAAAAAGAAAAAGAAACAAAAAACTTCCACTGAATTGCTTTGCTCAGACATTTCTGTCCAAAAGTTGCTTTGGATCGAGTCGTCGCTCCTTCGTCAGAGGAGGTCCACCTCTCATACACCCCTGGTCCCCTTTGTGCTCTGGGTTATGTGCTCTATTGTGTCTGAGAGACAAATAAAAGACACTTGCAACTACGCACATCGCTCAGTCTGTATTGTGTTGCTTCTATTATTATTATTTATTTGCACGTACAAATGATCGAAACACAGCACAGCTAGAATCTTCTCACCCCGAAAGAAAAGGGCGGAAAAGAAATTAAAGGTGAAGTGTGTAGTATTTTAAACGTCAATGTGTCACGGTCAATTTAATTGTGACAGCTTGGTAAAAGTGCTGTGAAAAAATGAGACCATGGTGGAGACAATTGGCAGCCTCTAACTCACGCTAGTGGTATTAGTACTGTTTCTCAAAATTATGACCACATTTCCTATAAACCCCGTTACTTCCTGTCCTCCCTCCCTGGCTTCACTGAAGAGGATAAACATGTTACAAGTGATTTTTCCATCAGTCTTTCAACCGTCTGCCATTGACAGAAACTCTGAAAGCTTTAGCTCAGAACAGCGCCCTCTTCACTGTTTTGTGCCATAAAGCGATCCAGCAGATTTCCCGCCAAATCCACCAGGTGGAGAAACAATGTAAAATGCAGTGTAGAGGCTGGTAGAGGCTGGAAGAGGCTGATAGTCTTCTCGGCAATGGTCTTGTTTGTTGGCGGTAATTATGTCTCCAAGTTAATGGGATTTATTGATGTTAAAATTCTACACACACTACCTTCAAAACGACAAAGAGACGTGAATTGAACACAGAAACCAAATGACATCATAATTCCAAAAAAGGGACAAGAATGTTACAAAACCATCATAAGGAAATAAATCAAAGTAGTGCTGATTATTTACTGATTTAATCTGTTCTCATACTCGATAATAAATCACATACTGAACAAGTTTTAGCTTGTGTTATTAGAGAATACACAACTGTATGGGAATGGATAAAGACGGTGCCGTACTTTAGCCAGATATCCAGAGCCAAGGCTTATTTTGACTACTATGATTACTGGGTAGAGATATGTGATTGACCTATAGTTGGTCATGGTTGGAGGTTGAGTCTTCTGTGTGTTTTCCGAAATGCTAATGCTAAATGCTAAATAAACCTCGGAGTCCTATAAATTGAAGTTATAGTGTCTAGGTCCCTCATTACACAGACACATTTTCAGTGATGTAAGTGCCTAACTCTGCTTTCCCCAGCTTGTCAGTATGTAGATACGCATTACCAGAGACCCAGTCACTTCCATTTCTCCACCCCTTCATCTCGGAGTCAATCAGCTATTTCTTTCATAATCAACTTTTTCCCAGTGAAATCTTCCGGGGTCGTTGGACTTTGCGCGTCCTGACCCGTGAAGATAAATTATTCCAATTAAGCCACGCAGACAACAGGCGGCTCATCAGGAAGCAAAAGTCATTAATTCACTCTTTAAAAATTTGAATAATAGAATGGAAATGGGGAAAAGGTCCCAAATTGGTTTTTGCATGAGGAGGCGTGTAAAGGGAGCGCTGGAGCGTTTGCTGAAGGATCTTTACTGACCTCTGTGGAGTCGTTAAGATTCTCTTGACACAGCATCAGATTGTATTTATCAATTTGTCAACGACACTTTTTAAGGCTGAGCCATCAATCATAATGCAGACGGGTCGTAAGACTGCAAGGATGGGTCTGGGACAAACAACTGAGGCAGAACAGACAATATATGAATGAATAGAAGAATTTCACAGCAAAACTGGTTATGCACCGTTTGAAATATTGACATGAAATGATTGCTGGCATGAAAGCACAGCACATTATGCCTTATGATTAAAGTCATCTTGAAGTATAATTCAAATATTTTCAACCTGGCTCATATTTTCCTAGCTTTTGCCATCATGTCTTTGGAGGCTTTATCTACCTCTAGTTTGCCGGGAGCGCTGCTCTCCAATGCACACACACACACACACACACACACACACACACACAGGCCCAATGTAATCTCCAATTGAACCCAGAAAGCGATTAAAGCACGCCCTTTCAACACAATAACACTCACCCTGCAATGGAACCTGCCTACATCCAATTTCAGATTATCCATTGCCTGAAACTCGCTTCATGTCAAATCAAATTTTCTGTAAACACAAACCTGCCAGCTGGGAAAATCCGCTCACGTCGGATTCCTAGTGGTAATTAAGTAGGTGGGTTTTTGTTTATGGGCTGTTATTAAAAATCAAAATTATCAGTTATATTCACACTAATACAATCATTTACAAAAAACGAGAAATATCTGCTGTAGTTTGTTTATGGTTGATTTTAAATTCATAAATACACATGATTTTGGAAGCTGTTGGAGAATGTTGAACACAATCAATCATCATGATGGCAAAAACTAGGAAAATAAGACCCAGGTTGAAAATAACTGGAATTATCCTTTAGGACTTTTTCTTCTTTGAGGATAGAATCATTTGTGTTTTTTGACACATAAACTGTTTTAAACCCCTCAAGAGAGTGGAGAGTGGAGAGAGGAAGATCAAGCGTTGGTGTTTAGCTACACTTTAATCACATTTCACGTTGTAGCCTCCCGATTGGCCGAATTATACAGTGTGTAGGTATCCTTTTGATCTGGAGAAGTGCGGTTTCCAGAGATGGAATCAGATCATCTCTCATGTTCCACCTGAGCGTGATAAGAGGAGCGAAGAGGAGTTGGAGCCTGCAGGCTGGAAACACATCGAAGCCAGGAAGTGTGGGGGTTGCTTCGGTTTCTGGCCCTGAGTTTGGGAGACGAAGAGGAAGAAGAAGAAGAAGAGGAGGAGGAGGGTTATTTTGAGGATTGGGACTAAGGTGAGAACGAGATCTTTTTTCTTTCCCCGACCTTCGCGTCTGTGAACGCTCCCACCGGGCCAGAGCGAGGGCAGAGAACAAACGTCAAAAGAACAGAAAGAGAAGAAAGGGGAAAAAAAAAAGGTCTATTCCTGGATCTGGGAGGAAACCCAGCCACTCCTGTGTGAGTCCCATACGTATTCATGCGATGCATAGCCAGTATGTGTAATTGCTCTTTTCCAGGACTGAAGGAATTAGGGAGTGATTTAAGGAGCTTAGCAGCTCTTCACAGGCACTGTATGCCACTGGCAAAGAGTTTACAATCCCAGGGAAAATGCGAAGCCCTTTTATCTTCCGTGCAGATAATATATTTATGCTAAGATATGCGCTCCATTGGAACTTGTTATTGGCGTGCTAGGACGGGGTTTGATCCATTCACAATAACTGCAGTTGTTGTGTGTAAAATGCGATATAGAACCTCCATATGTGCGTTCATATTTCTAAGCACATCTGCATCGACAGCCGATTCTCCATTCCCTATTCTAAGTGTGAAGTGCGTTCAAGGCCGGACATTATAGGAAGCCTCACTAAACTCCAAATTGAGATAATAGCATCATGATTAGGGAGTCTTTTAGGGCTCTGTCGCGTGATTGGCAGATTCTTAACTCCTAATTCAGCCATCACTGGGACGGAGAATATTTAGCCGCTACTGCATCTAACTCGCTAATGCCTCTCCTCGGTGGAAATGGAATTCTCCCCCTGCATACAAAGTGGATGAAAGTTATCAGAGAAAGTAATGAACATGAATCAATTTTTAATGGGACATTAATAAAATATTTTTTTGCCTCATAATTTCCCGAGGCTGAAACGCAGCCACCCCCCCCCCCCCCCCCCTGAAATTTCCCCAAAGCCGAACCGCGAGTTTTTCTGCTCTCATTACCTAAGCGTATTTCACAGATGATATGCAGCGGTATACAGTATGACTCCCCCCCTCCACCCCCAACACACACACACACACACACATTTAAATCTACCCAGACACACTTACAAGGACATATCACTACATATGTACGCGAAAAGAAAAAAAAAAATTCCTTACACAGGAAATGTAAAACACTTGCCAGTCTGATAACAGAGAGGCAATGTGAGAAATAGTGTTTAGCATAATGGCCATACCAAGTCAATTACTCATGGTAAATCACCCACTGCTTACAGCACCATTACCTGCACCTATAGAGGTTAGCGTAATTGGGCATGCTGTACTACTGACTATTTTTTAAAAGGAAATTATATCTGTGGGTCTGGCAGTGCCGGAAAGAAACGAGTGGGAGTAACTGTTATGATTTTAACAGGATCTTCATCTGAGGGAGGTGCAGTTGGCTTGACATGCATAGTATAAAGTAGTATTTCACACATTGTCCATACCATATGAATTATGAATATTACTCCTACTAACAAAAACAAATTATATTGGGTCTTAAAATCTTATTTTTCTCAAAACAAGTGAAAAATATGAACCAACTGGTTTCCACAATCAACGTTTTCTTGATGCTAGTGATTTGCCTTCTTCTGTTTCAATGTATCAGCAACATTGCTGAATGCAACTGAATCTGCAGTGGAAACTCATGGAATAAGCAATTCCGCTGGCCAAATGTATTATCTTATTTACATTATATAAATAATTATGCCATTTGTTTTAAGAAAGATACAATTTTAAAGCGACACCAGGTGAGATTTTCAATGTCAAAATGCACCCATCTTATCAGCCTGAATCACAAAGTGGAAAAAGTGGAAACGTTAGACCTTCTGCCTCTCTTGTCCCTTCGCTATCCTTTGATATATGAAACGTCACAGACTGGCCGATGATGTCACATTACAGGATTTCTGGGTATTGAAGTTCAAACTGGTTTAAGTCACCCAGTGCAGCTTTAAGGCTGAATATGAGCGTAAACGACAACGATTGTTGCAGTGTAGACTATAACGTGTTTACAGAAATTTCAGGCTAATGACAAAGACAGACTCTAAAGGATATTGCTGTAATGCATTCTGTGTACTTTATTATGTTTCGTTTATTATGCTCTCACACACACACCCCCACCCCCCACCCCCTCGGAGACGCCACGTCAACTTCCCTGCCCGGCCGTAATGCATGTCGAACACGGAAACCACTTCACCATTCCACTTCCATATGAGTCATACGTCGCTGATGGAAAAATCCAGAAAGGGGAATAGATTAGCGGGGGGGGGGCTGTCTTCTCCGCTTTGCCCCCGCATGGCTGGACTCACCAGATGATGCCTGGGGGACAGTCAGGCTTGTCAAGGTATATCTGTCCAGCCATCGCCCCTGGACTCCACTTGTGCCTCCACGTGTCGTTGGAGGGAAAACCACGCATTTGCAAAAAAAAGTAGTGCTTAGTCCTAGTCCTAGCACTTTTGAAATGATACAATGGGGTTTTAACAGGTTTCAAGCCGGGTTTGACTGATCTTTGAAGGCAAATGCCGATACCAATATTGTTGGACCGGAGCTACCGATTTTGTGAATATATTCAGTGACTTTTGTGACTTTTTTCATGCCATAAAATTCCAAAAGATTCCCAGGATTCAGTGTTTCCCCCAGAATTTTATTGTTGGGTGGAAGAGCCTCTGAAGCATTTAGACCATCATGGGACACTAAAACTGAAAATCATTCGGATCAATTAGAGTTAAGGTCTTCCCATAGACAACCAGTACAGTATTGATCAGTTATACAGATAGATATGTCATCAATCAAACTGCATCACATCCATCATATCAGAGTTGGACGACATTGACTGGGCCGATATCGGATTTTTAATAACATCCGCCCCACATATCGATCTAAACCTCTAAGAGGTCAAGGGCCCATATGGGTCATTACAAAACTCACGCATCACATAAAAATTTTCAATTCCTGCAAAAAAAAAAAAAAAAATTACCAATTATGTGCTTTTGTTCCTATGACAGCAGCATCTTGGTTGTCTTTCTTTTATTTATCCCGTGTTTTTTTCTCTCCCTCTACTGAACAGGCGTCCCTGGGCCCGTGTTGTCCTGGGGTGGTGGTGGTGGGGGGGGGGGGGGTCTGGACCTGTCAGGGCGGGTTAGTGTTGTGGGTGGGGTGGGGGGGCAGGGGCTGCCAGTCAAACAGGCTAAAGTGGAGCAGCGTTCCGAGTCACACGGAAGCGATGGGGGGGACGGTGCCACCGCGTACGGCACCCTGACCTCCGGGGGCCCCCTCGGGGACACACACACACACACACACACCCACACACACTGTACATACATGGAGGCGTTCCTGGAAAGGCGCGAAGTTAACAGCAATGTACCTAACAACCGTGGTTTGTTGCGGGGGGGGGAAATCCAGCCTCGCTCTTCCCTTCATTGCTCAAAGAGTGGGGGCTTGCTGATTGATCAGGGAAGAGATTGTTTAATGGGTTGTGGTGGAACGCGGCTCAGTTCACACTAGAGCACTCAGGGTTATTTAGGGTCAGTTCGCACACGAGCGTTAGCTTTACACACCGGAAAAAACCCTCTCTACCATCCTTCTGCATACTGTCGACAACAATTCGGTATATCGGCGTGAGAGGAAAACGCCATTTCGTTCCTATCCTTCGGAGAATTGTCCAATATGTTGATTTTGAATTTCTCGGTGTCGTCCTCCCAGGAATAGCGTGTTTGCTTTCACGCGTGTACCGAAATGAGCGTCTTCAATTATTCAAGCGCAATCTTCCTGGGTTTGAATGTCAAGCGGCTCGGGGGTTTTTTTTGTTTGTGCAGATTTTGGGGCTACCTCCCCTCCACCCCACCCCACCCCCCGGACACCGATAACCAACACGCTCCTCGATAAGTCTTGCGACAAATGCTACCTATTCATAATTGATGGGGCCTAAAGGGCAGCAGGATGCACCCCCCCCTACTCCCGCCCCCAGCCCACCTAATTAGCTTCAATCTCAAACCCCCACCCCCCCCCACCCCCCAGAGGAGCTGAAACACATTATTACAGAAAAGCATCGTCGAATCCCCTCACGATTTTGTTGTAACGGCAGCAGCAGCGATGCCAAGAGGAGGAGGTTTGACCTTTTCCAGAGTGATTGCTGGCAGATGGGCCTCGTCTTGAGCGCCACCGTTCTTCGGAGAGACTCGTCAAGTGGTTGTTGTGGTTAGATTACCGGGCACGTTGTCACATAACAAGCGAAAAAAAAGAGGGACCCCCGGAGATCACGAGCGATTTGTCACAATCAACTCCCGCTGGGAAAAAAAACCGGCTCGTAACGCAATTCATTTTCCGGCAGGCCGAAGATGCTTCTGGTTAAATATTATCATTTGCAACGGGTGTATGCTTGACAAGTGTAATTACGCCGCGCTTGCACTGTATGTTGCGTGCGGCGTTGAGTTGTCGGCAGCACCTTCGGGGTGCAGAGTAATGTATGCGAATATGCAGCGGGCCCTCCCATAAGGCAAGCTGTGTATTTTTAATTAACATTTCACTCTTTATTGGGTTTTTTTTGGCTCCAGCTGAAGTGTGTGTTAGGGTAGGCCGTGTTGTGTCCTTTCACGCCGCTCGTTCGCGTGCAAGTGCACATCAGGGAAGAGTCCTCACCGCGCTGGCAGGGGAGACTCTCTAAACTGACTTAATCAAAGATTCATTGACTACACTCATTAGGCACAAGTCTATCCCGGCTTGGCACATCTCACTAATTCCTTCACTCGCTCATTCCCCCACGGGCAAAGACAGAGCCCCGACGTTCTGATCCACACACACACAGAGGCAGAGGGGTTGAAGGAGGTGCGCCGGTTGCAGCCGATTCGGTCATTACCGCATGCATATTCTGTCGTTAACTGGGGAGCGTGTGCCCTTTGTGAATTGACTCGGGTATGACTTGGGACTCGGGTGATGTGGGTGTTATGCAATCAGTGCACCCGGCCCACTTACAAGACCTCACAAGGGCTTACAAGACACTGTACATCCATACGCAACATGGAATCATGCGTAAAACATGTTCCTGAGGAATCATATGAAGTATCATATGTCAGTGATTCTCAACCTTTTTCATATCAAGGACCCCTAACTTAGTACACATTAGAGCCGCGGATCCCCATTTGATGAGATTTTCTCTCTTGAACCCAAATCTGAGAATATTTTTATTGTAAGATTTGATTTAGTCCAGAATTCCATGACTATAATACTAATACTATTGTAGGTAGAGAGATAACAGTGAAACTATGATCAAAATAGTCAATCTTCTACATTCTGTAATTGTGTTAACTTCTTGTAAATGAAATGGTGAAGAGCAATTCATCAATTTGCTGGGGACCCCCTGGAACACCCTCAAGGACCCCTGGTGGTCCCCGGACCCCACGTTGAGAACCACTGTCATACGTCATATTTTAAGGCTTTACAGATGTGGCAAATAGAATCGCCCTTTTCTGAAGCATTTTATTATCAAAAGAAATGAACAAAAAATAGCAATCCCACCTCACATAATGGCCATTAGAACATGGTTTCTATTTTCAGTAATTCACATAACACATAAATCCTGTCATCCTCTGGTGTGCCACCGAACTTTCCTGTTTCTATAAGTAACAGTTGACTAATGGTCACTGATCATAATTAGGCACAGAGAGATCTTTGACTTCTGGAAAAGTAGTAGTTTTAATGTGAAATATGGTTCTGACTTAGTTAATAAGACAATATGTTCCTAGTGAATACCAACATACCATTTTTCTTTATAAATACGGAATAATTTACTGGAATGTATTCACACTGTGTCACCGTTATACATGTGGTTATTATTTATGCAGTGTAAGCATAAAACCAGTGGGGCTGGGAAATGAGTTCTAAATCTTGTCCCATCACAGTGATCCTGAGCCACTCTGGGTCCATAACACTATATCAAGGTATGGAGTAAAATTGTATAATGTGAAATACAGTTTCCTGCCTCACGTTGCCTAAATTAATGCTGGTGACGTTAACGTGGCTTCAACATTTTATGTTGTGCTGGAGCCAACAAATTCTTCAGCCAGTCAGAGTGTTTCTGTACACATGGAGTCATTTCTATGTTCCCATGGTCCTATGTTCCCAGGGTCCTATGTTCCCCAGCTCTATATAGCACATAATGGGAACCTGAAAAAGATGTTCCCCAGCTCTGTATTCACTTCATATGGTTAGTTAGGGTTAGGGTTTAGGGTTTAGGGTTAGGGTTAAACATAGGCCCCTGGGAACATAGGACCCTGGGAGAGCACATATGTAGAACTGGGGAACATAGGACCCTTTGTCATGTTCCCATTATGTGCCATATAAATCTGGGGAACATATGACCCTGGGAACATAGATACGCTCCCGTACACATTACTTCATCATGATGATCTGGACTAACTGATCTGGTTGACTAGAAGTCAACCAGATCAGTTAGTCAGTAAGTTAGTAGGAGTCCAGTTCAGCACAGTGACATAGAACAGATTGTAAATAAAGCAAATGCCATCATCTATGTCCATCTCTTATGTTCTGTGTTTAAGGTATTACCAACACAGACCATCAGTAGCCTACAGCCTCACTATTGCCAAGAAAAACAGGTATGATCCCCTTTGGGAGTCATTCCTATGTTCCCAGGGTCCTATGTTCCCCAGTTCTAGGGTTAGGGTTAGGGTTAGCAGGGTTAGGTTGGTTGTTTGTAGATTTTTACCCAGAGCCCTGACCACAACTGTTTCAAAGAACAGAAGGGCTTTTTATCAGAGCTATCCAGGTTAGGCACAGGCCATCCACCGTTATGGTTAGGGTTAGGGTTAGAGACCTTCAAAATCAAATAAAATGATAACCATTGGTTTTGTTGTGTTTATATAGCTGTTTTGAAGCCTTGTTCCAATAAAAAAAACTGGATAATATTTATGAAATATTTTAACTTGAAACGGGTCATATTTGACCCGAACACAATAGGTGGTTTAATGTGTGTTAACAGAATATTGAACTGGGGAACATAGGACCCTGGGAACATAGGACCTTGGGAACATAGGACGCTGGGAACTTAGGACCCTGGGAACATAGGACCCTGGGAACATAGGACCCTGGGAACATAGGACCTTGGGAACTTATGACCCTGGGAACATAGGACCCTGGGAACATAGATACGCTCCCACCTGAAACTCTGCATAGACACCTTGCAGTGGTGACCAACTGTTGAAACCAATTGCTCACTGGCACAAATTAAGTTGAAACTTGAGTTTGCTCGAGCTAGTTGGGTTAGGAGAGCATGTCCTATAGCTACCTGACCACCAGCCGCTTGGCAAAATCAATACGTCCCGGTGAGCAGAAGTTTGGACAGTTTGAATCCCCAGACTGGCTGGGAAAACCTGGGTAAAGAATAAACTCTGCCCTTCCTCAGCAACTACTCCTGTGGAGTTGCTCAGTGGCCGACAGCAGAACACTGTGGCTGTCCTGGGCAGGCGAGCTCAGTGTAAGTGTTTTCTGGTTAAATAGAAAAAAAAAAAAGAGAGAACCATTGAGCCTGTCATTATTGTTCTTCTATGAGCATTGACTGTGGCCCCTGCTGACACTGTTGTACTCCACAGGCCAGCGGCAGCCAGGTTATCGATCTGACGGTTGGGTGGTCAGCCCCGAGTCCGGATTCCTCTAATGACAGCTGTGGGACTGATGCGATGGGGCATGCTAGTGTGTGTGTGTGGGTGTGTGTGTGTGTGTGTGTGTGTGTGTGTGTGTGTGAGGACAGTTAGAGCATCTCCACAGCCTGCAGTTTGACTCCTCTATAATTATTGCCAGGATAAAAAGGCTACTGGGTCACATTTCTGCTGCATTTTATCTCATTTGGCTCTCAGTCAGATATAAGTGTGTGTGCTGCTGGCATTTAAGTTTACGCCTAAAAGCTGGTCTATATGAAATAATTACATTAAGGGAATATTTTTATTTTATTTTTTACCACAGGGAAAAAGTGGCACCTGCTCTGATTAAATTATTGCTGGGATGAAAGAATGCCCATCAGGCTAAAACAGTTATGATATTTGAAAACATTTATCTACAAAATAGCAGCATTTTTGACAAGGTAATCATTCAGCTTTTTAAATACTGAATAATGAATTGCAGGTAAACCCAAACAGATACATAGCAATTTAGAATGAAACCCTTCATTTGCCATCGCCGGTTCATCGGTCGTTTTGACAGTTGATTTGGTGAGCATTAAATATGAATTTTCTTCTGCTAATTGAATTAACATTCATTTGAAAGAAAGGTTATTTCTATAAGCAAATCCCCAGGGAGACTCGTCGCTTGATTCCACTCATCAAAATAGATGGAATTGGTTGAAGGCTGTCCAACCGCAGCTCTTCACACTCTGCAAGGGGTAAATGGAACTGTCACTTCTAACTCCAAAGGATAAAGTGACGGGGGTGACGTGTGTGTATGTGTGTGTGTGTGTCTCTTGAAGTGTGTGTGTGTGCATGATTTCGAGAGGGTGAAAGAGAGGGTGCACACAAGGAATTCAATAGAACAGACCTGGAGCTTGGCTGTATTTTCAGATCTGATTCAAAGGCACATCTTTCCTCAAAAAAAAAATATTCACTCTGAGAATATTGCCTCGCTGTCTTGGCTGTTATCGGCCACATCCTGGCAGCAAATTAATTCAGCCATTTAGCTGTCTCCTCTCAGAAATGGTCCCTGGGAACCTCTAGACTTCTCATCAAGAATTCATGTCGCTGTTGTCGGGGACAAAAAACAACATGTATCTACAAAAAACTAGTTTTTTTAGGAATGAAAAAAGAACTCCTATTTTCTCACTGACACCAATTTTTTTTTAATTATATAATGGGGTTTTTAATTGGTTTCAGGGATCCAAGGGTCATGACAGTCACTCAAGACATCTAGTAAATGTAAAGTCATTTAAATTCAAGTCTGAAAACAAAACAATTACATGCAATGCACAGTCTATCATTTTCTCTAACAAAGCTCAGAAAGTCTTTTAAGGAAAACTTTTCAGATTTATTTTATACAGGTTGTTCGAATCCTGGATAAAGGACTGACATCCATGTGAAACTCAAATATTAGGCTAGTCCAGAGTGGGCAAAGTCTATTGGATAGTTTAAATTACAAATGTCATATTCTATACATGATGCTGCTCACTTAAATGTGGTAAACATAATATGGGCTTACAAAACCTTTCTATTTTCTCTTCTATTATCTCCTTTGTATTTACCTAGTACTTCTCTATCATACATTACCATTCTTGGGAGACAGGAACATTTTATTTACATCTATTGTCAGGGCAGTGTGGCTCTGAAACTCCTTATTACTGGTTGCTTGCAATGTTTACAGTCTAGGAATGTTAAACTTGTCTACTGGTGGCTCATTGTAAGTCACTCTGTATAAGGAAAATGCCTAGAATATAAATGTAAATGCCTGCTGCTCTATGACTGTTATGATTTGGGAATTTTGTAAGGAAAGGGAGAAATTTGTGTCAAAGGTGAGCATAATATGTATCTTTTTCAGTTGGACAGCTGGTGCTAATGCAGACATCCTAGAGTTTAACCTTTCAACCTTCGATGAATATTATGAATTTGCAATGCTGCAACGGCAGCAATGTTAAGTCTCCATGTTCCCAACATGCCTATACATTATTCATGTCTGATGTCTCCCATGCACTTTGATCATCAAAACATTTGCAAATAAAGTAAATGTAGAGGTGGAGGACAGAAATAATTTATGAGGCTGCCGGGAGGAAAGGTGTGTGTGATCATGAAGTCTAAACGAAAGGGCAAAGGGAAGGTCTTTCTTTGTTTATGCCATTATGTTTTACGATAATATTCTTTATTTAATATTTATAATATTTACAGTTGAGGACTTTACAAAGGAGTAAACAAAAACTAAAATGAATGAAAGCAATGAAAGCAAAAATCAATATAAGCAAAGCAAGAAACATAACGTAGTCGAGGACAATTAATTAACTATATTTTTAAAACTTTTAAAATGTAATTTAAAAGATTATACTTTTTAATCTAGATTTTGGAACAGCCAATAGGAACCTCTTGTTTTTAATCTGGACTATGGGACAGCCAATAGGAACCTCTTGTTTTTCATCTAGACTTAACCTAGACCTTGGAACATCCAATAGGAATCTCTTATTTTGAATCTAGACTTTGGAACAGCAAATAGGAACCTGCTCATGGATCTCAGGCTGTGATCCAGCTCATGTGGGGTTAAAAGGTTTGTGAAATAACTTGGTGCCAGACGCATCCCTGTCTTAAATGTGATCAGTGTAATCTTGAAAACCGACAGGTAATTAAATTTTGTAGGCAAGAGAAGGCAGAAATACACTGAGTTGCATCCGTCTAAATGAGAAACAAACGCATGGATGACAGATCATGATCACTAAAGGATAAAAACCACTGAATTATCAAAAGTCTGCATCAAAAATGATACCGAAGCCTTTCTTGCTACAGGCTTTACATTTGTGGGCAGATCCCCTAATTCATGGTGGATCAATTTAATGGAGTTGGCTGAAAATGTAGATGAAGGTGGGGCCCAAAATTGATCCCTGCTGGACGCCACATGCAATTGTTGCTGAGGATGTATGGTGACTGAAAGCATTCTATTGGAAAGATAGGAGTTGAACCAGTGAAGAGCTTCTTTTAGTTTTTAAATCTCTCCAATGAAATATGATCTTCTGTCTCGAAGGCCTTCACTGCAATCTAAAAGAATTCAAATGAGGCATTCCCCGGCATCTGCTGCTAAAAGGTCAGTGGTCATTCTGCGGGGAGCGGTGTCTGTGCTGTGAAACGCTCCAAAGCCAGATGGCAATTTCTCAAACATATCATTTTGACTCATAAAAGACAGCAGTTGGGCGAAAACATTTTCTGAAAGCTCGGATAAAAAGGGCAGTTTGGAGATGGTGCCTGTGCTTTCCAGGAGACAAGTCGTCAAAAAATGCTTTTCTTAAGAAGAGGCTGAAACATGTTTAATGCCACATAGAGAAATACCAGTGGCCAGAGATATAAGATGACTGAATCCTCTTGAATAAACTTAGCCAGGACCAGTATGAGGAATGATCTCCTCCAGGACCAGGGGAGAAATAGCTTCAAAACAGCTCATTAAAGCAGAATAAGGTATAAGAATAAGATTGAGATCATAAAAAAATAATAATATCCTTTTGTTTTCTGGGAAAGAATGCGAAAAAATTCCTCACACTTTCCTTTAGGGAGGCTTCAGTTCACTGAGTGGAAGGCTAATAGCCGAGTTTATGTTATTGAAAAGGACTCGCGCCTAATGACAGTTCTTTGAAACACGGCGGAGAAATAAACGGCTCTTGCATCCTCGCGCACTTTCTAATGCTTCAGCGTTATGTTCCTCATTATACTGTAGCCTTCCATTTCTACATTCTCTTTATGGCCCAAGTTTTATCATTAAGCTATGGCAGGGGTATTGTTCTTGTTTTTGTTTTTTTTCCATCTTAAAAGGAACAAACTCCTCGAGCAGCAGAGGCACTGGAGTAGTGATGGAAGGGGGGGTTTGTCAAAAAGGTCTCACTATCAACATGTTCCAGGTTTGTTGCAGAGTTGTGCTACACACAATTTCCCTTTCAAGACAATCTGCCTTTTTAGCACTTAGACTTCTAACATCATTAATAAAAATAAAGCAGCTAAGATCCAGGGCCAGAAGTCAACTGCTCAGACTTTGCTTGTTTAAGCAGACTCTGGCTCACATCAAGAGGAATAACACTTAAAACAAATTATAGACTTTGCTTACATCTGTCATTTCACTTAATTACTGGGTATAAAAACTATTGCTCTGAAGCTCATAACCTCTTGACTACCAACAATATAAATGAGTGTCTTGAATCCAGTTCCCATCCTCAACACACACTTGTTGTCACATTTACCAGGTACAGAGATAGATTCAGTTTGTTCTCATTGACAGCAAATCTTGTGTTTAGCATTGGGTGATATAGGGGGTCTCAAAAAGACCTATAGATAGGATCCTTTTCTGTTCTCTATGCTTAGTGCTTACTAACATAAGAAGATTTCTGGTTAGTGCTGCAACAGAACTATGTATTTATTTGCATAATTCTGCACCATTTAATATCTGCACAACCCTGTGCCAAATCAAACATTGCACACTACGCTTTTTAGCCTCGGGAAAATATGTCCACGTCCATCAAGCTCAGGATTTCTTTCATGCATCTCAGCCTATTCAGTATCTGCATCAAACACAGGAGTGGATGCTCACTACACTTCCCTGTATACCTGCAACCATACTGTATGCCATGCTGCATGCTACATAGATACCCAATGTTGAATGTATATATGTAGAGTGATACGAGTTAGTCTAATTCCACTTCTGATGAACATATAAGGCAGTAATACCAGAAAGTACTCCATACCATACTATCATGCCTCTCACTGAACATTGATGGCTTCTCATTAAATCCACAAATAAAACTGTCAAGTGTTAAGAGTCACCCTTCACTTCTATCTTCTCAATACACTCAAACTTGGATCAAATAATTCTTGGTGTTTTCATGTGTTTGCCAGATGCCATTCCAAAATAGGGCACTACAATGAGCGCCAGACAGTTTAGACTGTTTGAAGTGGAATTTAGTACAGTATACCACTCTGTGATTGACAGTTTATTTGAAACTATCTCAGTAGTCCCGGTGGTAAACGCTACCATCTGGTGCACCATACAGGTTAACAGAAGAAGAGTTATTTGCTGTAGTATTATTTATTCCCTACGGCTGCGTTTCTCCATCTGCTCAATATTTCAAAACCCAGAACGTTACTCTTGTTTCAGGTTGCAGAGAAATTGATCCATGCTTTTCATGCTTTTGCTTTTTCATCAAGTCGAGATTACTGTATTCTTCTTTCCTGTAGCTGCACTAACTCTGTAAAGTCTCCAACTTGTCCAAAACTCAGCTGCCAGAACTGGAATCAAAGGGATGGGTAACGTTACTTACATCCTTGCTTCACTGCACTGGCTCCCTGTTGAGTTATTGTTAACATTTAACACATTCAGCAGCCAAACCCCATCTTATACATGTCAGAGTTGCTTCACCATTTTGAACCAGCTGGACTTCACGCTCTGATGGACCTGGTCTATCTTGTGGTTGGTCTGAATCTGAAGAATTACAGCTACACAATATCTGTTCTGAACTTCTATCATACCTATGAAAAATACCTCCTGAAAAATCCCAAACTATAATAACCCTGCTCAGGATGCACTGTACATTTGCATCCCAAAAACATCAGAGGAGAGTTGGACTCTAAGGAGCTTAGATGACTGCCCCCTTTTCACAGCAGGACAGCGTGAGGAGGCGTTAATCTGCACTGTGGCTTCCTCATACTGACGACAATATCTTCTGTTCTCAATTCATTAGTAGTCAGGCAGTATTTATCTTCCCAGGATGAGACTGCATCTACAGCGGCCTGCATCTGGCCTGGCACGGAGCCCATGAGGAGTTCAGATAAAGTTAAATCACCTGAATACTCTGTCTGCTCAAAACTAGCGGAGAATCCGAAGAGTTGGTGCAAGCTGTGGATTGGAGTGGAAGTTCCCCCGTTTAACTGCCTGCCCTCCATGTACCTGAGCCAGATGTTCTGAGACATTGCAAGAGACCTCAGTGAGTCTAGTTCACTGTGATCAAATGTGTCAAAGGCACGTGTAAAGTCAATAAATGTAGCGTGCACATGCACATATTTAGGGTATGAACCAACAGCATTTTGCCAGTTCTACACTATGTGTAGCAATGCTGATACAGTAGATCTGTTCTGGGACAATAAGGAGGCCTCAGTTTCCTACAACTGTAAGTCTTTCAGGATACCTTTGTAGATCTTCATAGATCTTACCAATGCAGGTTAAAAGGGAGATCTGGTGGTAGTCATCTGCATTTGTGAGGAGAGGGTTGCACTCAGAAATGTATCATTCACTTGATTTAACTGTTCATCTGTCACAGAATGTTTTCGGCCATCCGGCCTTCATCAGTGTGTACAAATGAAGGAATACGTTCCTTATTTATAGGGGACAGGTAGATTGCCAGGTGAACCTAATTTCTAATCATTGTGGTGTTGTAATCACATAGAAACACATCACATAGAATGGAATCACATAGAATTTCACTGTCAGTCAATACTGTGTATTGTAATTTCAAACAATTTCATCTGAAGTGCATCCACCATCCAGTTAGACATACTGAAATAACAATATTTAAAATTAGCATTATTCACAAAGCATATTCCAAAACAACTATGGCTATCACTGTGGGCCTCAGGTTTCTCACCGTTCATAAATCAATTCAAACCAATAGTTGGCAAAAACCTTTACACATGTCAATATAATCAAGGGATCAGTACAGCCTCCAAAGCTACATCTGTTATCAAAGCCACACTTACTAATTTGGTATAATGCAACTTTGAACAATTTTCTTAATTCCTTACAAAGTGACTTAAACTTTTTGAACTTTTTATAAATGGCAGGAACAGATAACACTCTGGAAGATATAGTGTCACTTGACTTATGTTTATAGAAAAGGGATCAAATGACATTCTTCATTCATGCCAGCAGGATAAAGGGATAAATAAACCTTAAACCCTCCACTCACCAGCACCAAGAAACCACACAACCTCCATTTGAAGTGCTGAGGCAGGAATTTTAAATTATTCCCAAGGTTAGCTCAGGCTTTATCATGTAGTATTAAGCCTGTTACACTCAATCTCAATCACACTCAACGCACACACTGCAGTGACCTTAGCTGGAGAGCTGAGCTCGACTTACGCAGGTCAACAGACACCTCGAAAACAAATAGGGCCTGGCCACTGATAAGCACTTCCCATTTAGTACTTAACCTCAGCCTGGGTCGAACCAAAACACTCATAGACCAGCATCACTTGACCATGTTGTATCTTCCTGTCTCTTTGTACTGTCAACTATCTAATAAAGCAGAACTGCCATATAAATGATCTTACAAACAATTCTAACAGGACAGAACAATGCTATAGTTAAGGTTTACCATTTTCATTTGGCTTGATCCCTTATTTGGATATTTTATTACAACAATTACATTCCAGTGTATCTGTTGGAAAACACAATGCTTAACCCACTTATACATCTATGTAGCCAGTGTATTAATTTAAAATGGTGATCAGAGATATTTTGACAGGAACTACTTAGGTGTCCCATACACAGATTTACCGCTTCAGCCAATCAAAACTGAGTATTCACCCAGGCCAGGGTATAACGTAACTTGCTTCAAGCCTTAAATGTTATTAAACTGTTCAATGCTCTGACTGAAAAATGTTCTGTTACATTATATACTTTAGTATTATATTAAAATTCAGACTACATAATTGTTTCAAATGTTTTAAAATGTTTTATTTTGCCTTGTATGCTTATTTATTTCATCTCATTCCTTCTTTGCTTCTGTCTTTATCTTTATCTTTTCACTCCATCTTTCTTTCTTTCTTTCTTTCTTACAGACTAGGAAACTGCAGCAATACTGCAACAATGAAATGTAATATATAATCCCACTACTATTTAATACTACTACAGTTAGGCAGCTTCAAGTACCTTTTGTTCCTAGTCGGTATGGAAGAATGACACAACCTCAGTTACCCATTTACAGCAGAACCAGGAGCTGCAAACACACAGATGAGCTGTCGAGGTCTCAGTAGAAAGTCTCTCACCTGTCAATTAGTTTGTCTCTGAAGGGCTGTTCCTGATGATTTACCAGCATGATGTGATCTGGTTTTAGGTCTGTGTGGATCAGACCCACGCTCTTCAAAGCTCGTAAAAGCCACGGCCAGCTGCAGGTACAAAGGCAGAAATAAAGATCAGATGCTACAGTTGAAAATTAACAAAGTTCATTTTGCTTTCAATGATGGGTATTAGATATTTAGCTCAATAGATATTTGGTTCCATATGCTGCCATTGCTTGGTAATAGAATTGTCCAAGCCACATAGTCTGTACCTGCTGTATGATGGCTCTCAACTCGTTCAATTATAAGAAACTCTCTCCATCATGAAGTCCCAAAGACTTATATCCAGCATTTCAAACAACAGACATAAAGGTGGACATCCTTATTATGCATGAAGCATTCATACCACCTATCTGGGTCCAGAATGCTGAATGTTTCCAGCATGGCCACCTGGGAGAGAAGACTTGAGGATTTTGATGGCTACCACCTAGTATGTGTCTAACTTCAGACACTGGGCCACTTTTTTCCAAAACAGCCTTCTCCCCTGAAGGTCTGAACCAGGTAGTCACTTGATCTGCCGGACAGCGTGTCATCCCGGACTACCTGGAAGTCCTCAGTAGCCGGGAGGAGAAATGCTGTCTGGAGGCGAAAGGGAAAGTCCTCTGATCTTTCCTTCACTCTTGGACAGCAGCATTTCTCCCCCTCAGCACCTACGGGCATCGGGAGAGATGCTGAATACGGAGAGAAAAGCAATGGCAGAGTCTTAGGATGTCTTAGAATGTCATGCAGTCAACACATACAAGCATAGAACTAAACCATTATTCATGCCCTTACATTTATGTATGCTTGTCATTCCAAGACCATATGGAAGTAGATGAATGTATCAGATACAGACGATACCCTGACCATTTTAATGAGGAGCATCACCAAATAATTGAAGAGGCATTAAGTAAAAAAAAAAAAAACAGTCTTACTGTACAACGATATATTTTTATCCAGAATGCCTTATCAAAGCCATTTTCACACACATTTTTTTTCTTAACTCCAAATATTTATTTTATATGTTAAAATGCAGATTTTATTTTTAAACTGAAAACACCACCTAAAGGTTTTGTATTTTTTGCCATATTTTGTAGATGTAGATATCTGATTTTCATTCCAACAATATTGACAGATAAAGGTAACCTAATCTGCCTCGTTTTTAAAATCACACTATGCAATCATTTATGCAGTCAAAATAAACAGAAATGTCATTTCCTTGTGTGGATAGAGTTAGTAAATCCCTACCTTTATCATCCCATCAAATGACTAAAATTTGAATCAGTGCACCAAAACAGGTGCAAATGATTAGAAGATCATTAGAGAGATTATATAAAGATCAGAAACCTAGGCTGATTATCAAATCCAAGAATGCCAAGTCGATACTTGTGTCCTTGTGGAGAAAGTTCTTCCCAAGTTGTCCTGGAGAGAACGATCTTCTCATGAAAGTGAACAGAGAAGCTTCCTTACAGTTTGAGATGGACTGTGTGCTTCATGTTGCACGCATGATGAAGCTGTTAAGCCATCGGTCAAGTCACCATCCGATGCATCCTTGATATTTTGAGGTTGGCAAGGAAACATTCTTTTGTTTTGGAATCGTGCTTCGGTGGTTAGATATTATGTAAAACGCGTCATGGAGGACACAAGAACACACAAGAACGCATATTGATAATCAGCCTTGGTCAGGTTTGGCCTTAACCATACAGCTGTGTGATAACATGTCATGCAAAAGTCAAAAAAGCTCTCTGAGGCCCTCAGACGAAAAGACTGTTGATGAGTCTGTGAGGGGTTACAGAGCTATTTCTATTTGATTTGAATTTGAAGTCAACCATTCCACTCTCTGACAGAAAATCTACACATGATAATAATAATTTCAGACCACTGGCAGGCTGTCTAGGCCATCCCATCAATTTCAGCCCAAGAGCTGACTGCAAGAGACAAAGCAGTCTCTAAGAACCCCAGGGTAACATTACAGGAATCACTTTCCACAATCAGTGTCAAAGGATGAGTTTGGCGCAAATTGTGGAATATTAAGTTAGGCAGATTCACTTTTGTTTTCACAAGACTCTGTGTATTGAATTCAAAGCTGCTGGTCTGCTGGTCATCGCCAAATGACAGACATGACGTGATGTGACATCAGGCGCATTAGAGATCTATTTAGATCAATTTCTATGCATCGACCAACTTTTATTTTGCCTATGGGAGACACTGGGAGTCCCTCTATATTTCCCTCTATATATTAAATTACTGTCAATGTATTTCGACCTCATGTTACAAATAAAAACAGTTTCAATCCAAACAGAGGTATACTTACTATTAAATATGAATGAAGTTATTACTAATCTGGAATGGAATTGTTTTTTAACACTGAGCAATTAATATCAAGTCACATCAAGTTTTTCCAAAATGGATACATGCTGTATTTCAGGCAACCCTCTGCAACAGACATTCGCATGAAAAAATATATAGTGCATGAGCAAGATGATAAGTTTATGAATAGGTTAGTTGTTAATAGATATAGGCAACAAAACATTTTACTGCTCAGAGACTCATTGCATCTGAGGAGCATTTTTTTCAGCGTTTCAATCATTCCCATCACAAAACTCACCTCCCACTGTCTCTTTTAAAGTTTGTTCATCTGAAACAAATCAAATTATTAACATTTTAAGTATTTCTGCTCTAAGACAGAGTTGGTGCTCCCACCGAACACTATAACACTGCTGACACCGCGGGTTGGGTTTACACAACTGGGTGGCGAGGTTAGAAGCCATGCATATTTTGGGCATGATTAACTTATGTTACATAGGCAGCCTTTTAGCCATTTGAGACAGAGCCATATATGATAATTTCACTTAAGTTAAAACTGTGCATCTTTTGAATCTTTGGAATCTTCCTAACGTTCCTCAACCAATTGGCTTTCACTGACATCAGGCTGCCTGCTGACAGTTCTTTATGATGCAGTTGGAACTCAAGTAGCCTATAAAACAGCATGCATCAGTGGCAGAGAGTCATTTTGTGTAAAGACGGCAAGCGACTACCTGGAGAACAGAGAGCAGAGAACAGAAGCAGCAGAGAGCAGAAACAGGATACTTTTAGAGACAGATAATTGCTGGAGGCCTCCTCAAAGAGAAACAAGTTCTTCTCTAGACATGGAGGGCAACAAACAACGCCACGATGAGGAGACCATGGATCCCATCGAGCTAGCCAGGAAGCTGAAGGTGTGTGAGGCTGAGAAGGCGGGCCTCGGGAGAAACTATAAGCACCTTCTCTCCGAATACGAGGACTGCACTCACGAGAATATGGGCCTGCAGCAACAAGTGAAGGCACTGAAGAAACAGATGGCCCAAAGCAGACACGGGCGGCCTCAGGCAGACAAGGAATATCAGTACCTCTGCCAAGAGAACGAGTACTTCAGCGGGAAAGTTAAGGAGCAGGCCGTGAAACTCCAGGCCTGTGAGAAGCAGATTACGGCCCTCCAGAAGGAACGGGAGCGGGCCACGAGCCTTCAGGCGGACAACGAGGAGCTCCGCAAGCAAATTACGGAGTGGAAAGCAAAGCTCCAGAGTGCCCAAGAACTTGAGAAGGCACGTCAGCAGGAAATGCAGGAGATGAAAATTCTCCAGAGAGAGATTGCCTTGACCTCTGAGAAGCTTGAAATCAGGCTCAAGGAACAGGAGGAGAAGATGGCCCTCCAAGAAAAAATGGAGCTCAAAGAAAAGCTCGAAAAAGACGAGGCTTTGAGCCAACAAGAGCAGGCCATTAGGATCAAGGAGCTGGAGAGTCTGGTGGAGGCACTCCGACAGGAAAACGAAGGCCTGAAAAAGAGCTATGTGGACGAGGCCTTGACCACCCACAGCCTCTCCATCCAGCTCGAGGCAGAGAGGAAGGAGAAGGAGGCTCTACGCCAAAAGATGGAAGAACAGGTCATCCCGCTGAAGGCCACTGAGATGGAAAAGGAGGCCCTCAAGAACAACAACATAGAGGCAGAGGTGAAAGATGAAAAAGAGGTGGGAGAAAAACCCCACAACTCCAAGAAGCCTTCCATCATGAGACGATTCATTAAGATCTTTACAACTCAGAGGAAGGAGAAAAGGGGGAAGAAAAAGGAGAAGATGGTCTCTGCTTGAGTTTCTTCGAGCCAAGACCCTTAGCACCTTAGCACACTGACACCTGTGCCCGCTCTCTCTACTTCTTCTTAATAAATGATATCACCAATGATATCTTTAAAATGCACCACCTGTATTGTTTTAATTCTGTAAGTGGCTCTACAGCCAACAGTGTATACAGACGTTTTAAGACAGCTGGACATACAATGTTGTAGAGAAAATATAAAAGCTGTGTTGGATCTATAGTTGTTTTTATGTTTTTATGGTATCAATTGTTTGTGTGGTTTTGCAATGTGAATACTGTCAGATTCAGAAATGAAAGTGGAACTGCTGTGGAACATTTACCTCATCCTGGTGTCACATCAATGTCCCATCTGACATTTTAGTCAAAAATGCAGCTCTAAAACATGTCTTAACATATTGCTGAATATAGATGTAGATAAGTATGTTAGTTTTACAATAAGCTATGGAATGTGAAAAACTATAAGGCTTAATATTTCATAACATTTCCTAACGTTAAAGTTTATAGGGCAACGGACGACGTGGATGTATGTAAATTAACAGCAGAGAGTGGAGCTGAGTGTGTGTGGGAGCAATGCTCAGCTAGCACGACACATTTATCGGTTAAATGACCTATTCCACCTTTATCATTTAAAAAGCTTCCCATCCAGCCCGCAGAATATTTCATGAATTCAGAAAATGTGAGGAAAAAAATGTGTTGCGGTCTTTAGAATATCTAGCATTTTTTTTTCTTCCAATATTGAAGCAACCCCAAAAACAATTGAGATGGAAATAATTTTATTAGGAATGATTTACCGACCCCGCAGTGGTTAAAGAGGGCCGGAACGATCCGGAACGGCGTTCCGGCACCTTCGATTAATAAGTAAATAAATCTGATTGGCAGTTTCATACATAATAATGTCAAGCGAGTTCACAAGGCTGCCAACTCTCACGCACTGACCGTGAGACTCACGCAACTGATATTTTTCACACGCTCTCATGCCACAAGTCCATTTCCTCATGCAGTGAAAAACAAATTCATAACTGATAACGTTGCGGCACGTAAAGAGACACTGACAGCAGGACAGACAAGACAGAGCAGCACCGTGCAGCAGAGAGTTATTCAGACCATCTGAATAGCGAGAAATATACACAAATCTATTATATTGTAATTTATTCCCATGCATGCTGCTCAGAGTAATCTCAGTCAGCGGCTCTTCTGCATCTCTCCCTCTCCTCTCAGGCAGGAGTGAGAGTGAGTTGCTATGGTTACGGGGACGCTCTGCGTCTCTGTCACTCTGAAACTTTCTTGCGATTCCCAATAATAGGTTTTTAGGTTAGTATGCCTATGCAAAATCATGAATGTAAGTACCTCAATGCTGAAATCTAGTAATATAACATAATTTTACATTTTTGGTTAACATTATACAGGGTTGCTGTTTCTGACTTAATCCAAGAAGTTAGGTGGTATAGAAATGCAGGAAATTTGTTTTAAATGACTATTTTTTTCGGACCCCCCCCCCCAACAATTATGTATCTTACGCACAAATTCAATGACATCCCTGGAAATGGCAAAGTCATCAAATCTGGCAGAGAAATTATCCCTCTGCTGTGTGGTGAATTTCTTCATATTCTCTGTGACGTTGCTCACACCCACTGTCTTCAGTGTGTTGAAGTGCAGCAGCCTCCCTAATAACAAATCTGCGTGGAATAGATCAAGTTTGTTCCCAAAGGCATCAAGCTTTTCCACCATATCCACCACGCAATGTAGCAAAATAAAAGTTTTGAAAATGTGGTGCCGCGTTGTGTCAAGTGTACATACATAATGAGAATAATAGCTCAGGGAAATGTCCGGCCCCCGGGCCCTCAGCTTTCTGACAATGCGGCCCCCTGAACAATATAGTTGAATAGCCCTGCAATATGGCATCATCAGTATGGGACTGACTGTGGCATTTAGCCCATAGGCGAGTGGCCATCTCTTAGTCAAAGATGCCCTCTAGAGGCCATCTCATGAAGCGACATCTCACTAAGTGTTACCTGACTGACTGACTGACCTGAATTTGCCTTGGGATGCCCTCGGCTGTGCCGTGGGAAAAACTGAAGAAGACCATCTTTTTTCTACTGGAGGTATTCTGCTGGTTTCTACTGATTTTCCTGCACCAAACAAAGCAAGGGTGACTGCGGTGATTCCTTCTACAGACTTAACACCTAGAGTCAATTGTGGAGTTGTTTGGCCACAACAAGATGTCATGTTTAGCAAAAACAAAACACTGTCTTCGAACAGAAGAACCTTAGCCTATACCAACTGTAAAGCATGGTGGCAGGGCATTATGGTTTTGGGCTGCTTTGCTGCCTCAGGGCCTTGTCAGCTTGCCATCGAGTCAACCATTAATTCCACATTGTACTAGAGAATACTTGAGGAGAATGTGATGCCATCTGTCAAAAAGCTGAAGCTGAACTGAAAATGGATCTTGAACAGCATAACACTCAAGCAAATCCACAAAAGAATGGCTCAAAAAGAAGAAATAGAGGGTTATTGAATACAGTCAAAGCCCAGTCCTTAATCCTATAAAAATGCTTGAAGCAGCAAACATCACACAGCTAAAGCAGTTCTGTAAGGAAGAGTAGGCAAAAACTCCTCCCAGACGATGAAAGAGACTGATCGTTTCAAGAAAAGCCTGCAAGAAGTTATTTCTGCAAAAGGGAGGAAAAAATAGCTAATGAGGCTAAGGATATACTTATTTTTCTACATAAAGAAATTGCATTTCTGTTGATCTTTGTTCCATGAATGATTGCAAGGTATAAATATTTCACTGTTATTTGCTGAATTAGGCTACCTGTATCTGCCACTAGTCTTGAAATGAAGATTAAATATCCACGTCTAAATATAGGCTATAAAAAAAGACATAACTTCTCAGGGGGTGTGCACACCTTTTCACAGCACTGTAATACTAAATGGCAAGCATTGAATATAGCTGGTATCAGGAAGACGGCTTTGAAAACCGTTCATTAAGAATGACTTTTAACAACACATGAGCTGTGAGAATGACTCATTATGATTCCTACAAAGGCTCAGGAAATGGAATCCATTTATCAGGAGCATGAGACGACTATGAGAAGCCGGGGATTTTCTGCCTGTCACTCTTTCTCTCGGTCTGATTTCTCCTGGGATTCATCAGCTGCTTCTCCTTCCTCCTCTCTGACTGGGATCCTGGGTCTCCTCCCTCCCTCCTCCACAGCCATGCAGCAGCTCATCCACACAGACTCGTGCGCTTGTATTCACTGAACACAGCGCATAGAATGTTCGGTAACACTTTACAATGCGGGTACACTAAGTTAAGGGTTAGTTAATGCTTAATAAAGTCAGTTAATGCTTAATAAGAGTCAGTTAATGCTTAATAAAGTCAGTTAATGCTTAATAAGCATTAACTAACTCTTAATTAACAGTTAACTAATGTGTAATTTACTAATGGTGTTCATGTTAACTAAGGTATTAATTTATACATTATTTAATAGTCATCTTTATAAACTATTAAATAATGTATAAATGAATACCTTAGTTAACATGAACTCCATTAGTAAATGATTACCAGACACATTAGTTAACTGTTAATTAAGGGTTAGTTAATGCTTATTGTTCCCTTATTGTAAAGTGTTACCGAATGTTTTATTCTTTATTCTCAGTTTGGAAGATCATCCAGCTGCAGCAGGCTGCGTTTCAGTGGCAACGTGTACAAGTTGGAGTTGGCCTAAGAGAAATGAAAGACAACCACTAGAGAGACTGACAGACAGACAGACAGACAGACAGAGGGTGGGGGATTAGGTGATCGACCACTTTCTGTCAAGGTGGACGGGGAAGGAAGGAAGTGTCCTGGGGGAGGACTTGGACTGTCAGGTGTTTTCAGCACACAGCTCCCATGCTCTTGCTCTCCCTCCTGTCAAGATCCACCATTAGAATAAAATGTGTGCATTGATGGCAGCCAAGTCGAAGATGTTGTAAAAAGCAGCAACCGGCCAGTGATGAGTCAATGCTTTTGTGGTGTACAGCTTTGCCATTTGGTCAAGTGCATCATATACCCAAATATGGAAAGCTATTCATCAGCAGCTAACCAAAACCTGATGCCAAATTTGTCTGGTTTGTTGGGTGAATGGACATCGAGGTGGTTCACATATCATTATGTTCTGTCCCAAATATGTGAAATCAGAGAGAACTTGTCAGTGAGTTGATGCGCAGTGATTCCTTGGCATGTTTTGTCCAAAAGTCTGTTAAAAAGTCTCTGACCAGTAGCTGTCCATCACAGGTTCTTACCACCATATAGTCCACAGAAATGCAGAAGCGCAATGAATGCTTTCAGTTCATCCACAGACATATCCCATGGTTCATGTCCGCCCATAGGAAACATCTCTTGCTTAACATCACCTTTTCTTTGTCTCTGGAGAAACGGCATATATTTCAACATTGTATCATTGACATCTGAATTCTTTCTGCTAAATCCCCCCCTGAGCAATAAAGAGATGCCTATGAGAATATACATCTGCATTCATTGTAAGAAGTGCGAGTCGAGACAAATAAGAAAAGCATATCTCATTTGTAGATGGCTACACTCACAGACTGCTGATAGATTTCTGAGATGTTTCTCATTACTGACCCATTAGACACTTGAGAGTATATTAAGACGTGAGAAACAAAATGAAAGAGTGACAAGCATGATTTACCGGGGTGAAACAATCCAGGGCTGTTTCTTAGCCGTCTAGGAGAAGTGAATGAGAGGGAGAAGAGATCTCTGTAGACCTTGGAAACAGTACAATGCCTGATGTGTGTCAACATGTCCATGTCACACAGAAAGAAAACTGTCATGTCTGCTGGAGATTTTAGTTTATTGCATGATGAGCCGGACCTGCTGTCTCCGTAAGAACACTATGCGAAGGCAGCCTACTGGGCTGCGCATCACCCGTCTGTTCTATCCAAACCGTGACGTCTCCTGTCTTCAACGTGGGTGCAGAGAGTGGAGGTGTACACGGTGCTTCGGAAATTCTTTTTGCCTTTTCGGAGGATTGGACATGTGTCAGGTGTGGGTCCATAGTGTGATTTAGACAAGAGCTCCGATTGTCTTCATCCAAAAGTATTTCAATGTCAGAACCCCCATCAGACTCTGCCGGGTCAGGATTTAGTAGTACAGCAAGCGCTTTCTCTGTATCCATTCTCCTTCTTGAATTTGCCATGGTGTTGAGTCAACTCAGAGTCTACTGAAAAATCTATGTTGAGCAAAGCCAAGTCCGTGTTCCTGTGTATATATATAGGATATTGCAAAGAGATCCAGCTCTTTTCTATCCATTTCTCAGCAGGGGGGCGTAGTTTGGCTTGGCTGTTGAGAGAGATGTTTGGATGTTTTAATTGCTCAAGAGCA
>NW_027283365.1:0-137883 GCF_046629955.1 Centroberyx affinis | reverse complement strand
ATCTCATCGTTTGGTGTTTTTTCACAAAAAGTAGAACTGAATTTTTTTTTTTTTTTTACGTTTTTCACCATGGTGTTTGCATTACAAACAGTGATGGGTGTAGTGTATTTCTCTTATTGCATTACCTGTCCCTCAGTCAGTCTGTCTGTCTGTCTGTCTGTCAGTGTAGCCACAGCAGTGGTGGAAAAAGTACTCAAATCCTTTACCTAAGAAAAAGTAGCAATACCATAATTGAGAAATACTCAGTTTAAAAGTGAAAGTCCTGCATTCAAAATTTAACTTAAGTAAAAGTATAGAAGTATTAGCAGCAAAATGTACTTAGGTATCAAAAGTACTCATACAAGGTACAAGTACTCATTCTGAAGATCAGTCCTTTTCAGAGTGTTAAATTATTGATGCATTAACCTGTAAGAAGTATGTTAATGTTGGTTGGTCCAGGGGCACTAGGTCTAATTACTCCATATACTCTTGTGTAGTTTAACAATGCAACATATTTTATCAGCTTATCGTATGTTTTGCAATTCTGCAAAGTAACTAGTAATTACAGCCATCAGATAAATGTAGTGGAGTAAAAAGTACAAGATTTCCCTCTGAAATGTAGTGGAGTAAAAGTATATAAAGTCTCACAAAATGGAAATACTCACGTGCCAGTACCTCAAAATTGTACTTAAGTACAGTACTTGAGTAAATGTACTTAGTTACTTCCCGCCTCTGAGCCACAGCAAACATGATCTGTTCAACAGAATATATCCTTGATATTATTTTATTTTGATGAAGGAAAAAAGAAAAGACCGAAAATGTATTTACCATGAATGTCATTTTGTGATCTAGAACAGACAAAACACTCTGTACCTACAAAGCCATAAGTGTTGTTGAGTCTGTGAATTTTGTGAAATGAGCATGATATCAGTGTAAATACATGCTCTGTGCACAAAAAGTGACTGAAACACATTTCCCCAACACAAAAGGGTTTATGTGGAGGAGAAACAACTGAAACAGTGGTTTGACATTGGATGGGCAAATACATTTGCCTTCAACTCCGACAACCTGGGCTCAACTCATGCCAAGAAGCTTTCTACTATGAGTAAAGTCTTTATTTTCATCTAAAGTTTCTCTTATTTAACCATGATCAAACCAAACCCCAAAACCGAACACAAACTGTTTTAGCTGCCTAACCTTAACCAAAGTTTTAGTTTCTTAACCCCTAACCTTAACCAAAGTTGTTTTACTTGCCTAAACTTACCTGTTTTCATGGGTGTAAATGTTGTGTCCAATTCGTACTATTGTCACATAATCCACTTTGTGCTTTTGTCACATAATCCTTTTGTGGTGGAGGAACATAAACTTCACAGTATTTGTGTCCACAACACGTAATCAGCGTTTCGAAGTTTGTGCTCATTTCACAACATTTTATGAGACTTTATGAGACTGTGTTGAAGCCAGTGAAGATGTCTGTTGGAGTTCACTGGGCAAGACAGCCACAGGGGGCTCTTCCACAAGCTTAACCATTTGTTCCAGAACTGTAGATAGATGCAAAGCATTGATGTTGGAAGAATAGTTAAGCCCACATATGGGCTAACAGTGGGAGACCAGGCAGACCTTTTAAGGGCTGCCCAAGATCCTTTGGCTCTATTCAGATCTTGCACACATGCTTAGATGCTCATGCCCATGTGCACACAGATGCGGACACACACATAGACACACACACACTCAACACACACACACACGCGTCACCAAGGCAATCCAGTGCCTAGAACATGAGGTCACATGTTTAATGGTAGCTGAGCTAACCCCCATCCCCTCCCTCTACCCGTCTTTGACAGGCCCGCTCTGTCCCGCCAGATTTTAGTAAAATAATGTTGATGATGATGATACTGATGATGATTAACAGGAGTAGGGTGGGGGGTCATTTTTAATCCCTTCCTTCCAACTCGAGTCTAGGCTGTGTGTGTGTGTGTGTGTGTGTGTGTGTGTGTGTTGGTGTTATTGTCACCTTTTCCTTCTGACTAGAGTCCATCTTCCTTCCTACAGCTGGACGTGCATGGACCTTCCCATCAGCCAGCAGCTGGGCTTGTCAGCCAATCAGGCACCTGCATGATTACCAACAGCTGGAAAAGTAAAGTGTACTGGGTGGAGGAGGCAGGGGGGGTGGATAGGCTTGGGGGAGGGGGGTAGTGGGGGGGGGGGGGGGGGGCAGTTGGAGTAGGAAGGAAGGGAGGGAGGCAACATGGACCAAGGGCTTGGAATGACATGCTCAAATTGAGTTAGTCTTCAACTGCGCATAAGGAGGAGAGAAAGAGAAAGAGAGAAAAGAAAAAGTGAGGAATACACAGTGACACATGGATGAACACATGGAGGGTGAAGTGGAGAATTGCAGTGTTTGTCGAAGTGGTTTCTAGTGTTTGTCGAGGTTCTGTTTTTCATTGACTGTCAGTGACCTTATCCTCTCTGCTCCCTCTTTCTTGACTCCTGATAGGCCATTGCCGTTATTTCCTTTTTATCTTGTGGTTTACAAAAATCACATTGCATCATTTCGGATCTCCTTTATTGCCTCGTTGTGGCATAATTACGTGAGGTCACACACACTTGAAGGGTGAGGACCCCTCAATATGAAACACATGCATCGGCCTTTGGGTGTAATAAGTATTTGCTGGAGTTAATAAACTTGTGACAACGACTTGGGTTCTGGCTGTAGACGCTCAGACATTCTAATAGCTAAACGTCCCGCTAAAAACCATCAGATTGTTTCTAATTGTACATGATTCATGCACGCTTTTTATGAGTGTCAATGGCACTTAGGGTGAACTTTATTTGAAAGGGAGTAATGGTGTTCCTCATTCATTGCCTGGGTGAATTTGAAATATAAAACGGCTGAACTCCGGTTAGCCTTAGGAAGCTAATTGTTTCTGCCATCCTCAAACATTTTTCTCCCCAGTTCCCTCTTTCTGGAGACCAGTCTGAGGCCGAGTGTTTTCTCTGTGACCTCTTGCAAACTTTGTTCCTTTGCGGTTCATAATAAACATAACATGCTTACTACACTTTCAAGTCCCTAACCATAACATAGTGAGTGTTTTTAATGACACTTCTTTCATTTGTCAGACTAAGGGCAGCACTCTCACCTCTCAGTGGCTTTCGTACCCGCCTCGGTTTGATTGCGCTTCCTCTCCGCAGCTCTGAAATCCACTGTGGTTATGAGGACATTCATCACTCTTGCCTCAATGGCTGCGCTTCAAAGTTCTCCAGGGGCAAAGGCCTCTCTATAGCATCTATGGTGAATTCAAAGAACATTTCAGGGGAGTGTTTTCAATGATATTCAGAAATCCCATTTCTTATGCCCGTACCCTATACCACAATACCATTTATTTTTAATGAAGATTCACCACTGTCTCCCATTGCCAGAAAGGAAAAGAATTTATCCGAACCACCAAATGTTTGATGTCATACAAATGTACAAATGTAGAGCTCTGTAAAGAATCAAATTGGAAAGGGTAAATGTATCAGTTTAATGTTGTTTATTTCCAAAGGCATGAGTACATTTTCTGATTAAGATCTTTATGCATTATATATGAAACAAGGTTGGCCTTTATAAATACCAGTTACCTCAGTATTGTCCCCATTCAGCCTCTCTTAGTGTATTCATCAGTTGCAGTCCATAGTGCAGGGCTATTCAATTACAAATTCAGTTGGGCCAGATTTTAAAACCGGGAAATGTAGATGGGCCAGACATTTTCAGCAGCCTATTTAAAACCTTTTTTTTTTTTAGCTTTTGGTAATGATAAATTTAAACAAACACAAATGAATGCAGTAAAAAATAGCAACGTTTATTGTTTCACTTTTGAAATAAAAAAATATATTTTTGGTCACATATCTGACCCAGGCACATCACAAAGTGCAGAAACAGAATAAAAAAGAGCTCAATGCACAGAATCATAATGTGGCAATAACAGTAACCAGTAACACACTCTATTACACACAGTGGTGGAAGAAGTACTGAGATGTTTTACTTAAGTAAAAGTAGCAATACAACAATGTAAAGATACTCCATTACAAGTAAAAGTCCTGCATTCAAAATCTTACTTAAGTAAAAGTACATAAGTATTGGCAGCAAAATGTACTTAAAGTATCAAAGTAAACGTACTCATTATGCAAACTGTCCCCATTTAGAGAGTTATATTTTTCATAAGTTATTGGAATATTAATACTGATTTCTTGATGATCAAATGTTTTAAATATAAAATATTGATCTGAAAAGTAACTAGTAACTATAGCTGTGAAATAAATGTAATGGAGTAAAAAGTACAATATTTCCTTCTAAAATGTAGTGAAGTATAAGTACAAAGTAGCATAAAATGGAAATACTCAAGTAAAGTACAAGTACCTAAAACTGTACTTCAGTACACTACTTGAGTAAATGTACTTACTTACTTTCCACCAGATTACACATAACTACTATTTGCTAGTCCAGGCAGGGTTAAACCGACACTTTTCATTGTCAATTTTACGTTTCAGGTTTGACAGAGACATATTTTCAGAAAAAGTGGGGGTCGTCTTATATTCGAGGACTAGACAAACGTGTTCACAACATCAGATATTCTTTGAATGGATAAAGTACCGGTGTAAAACCGACTCCTACACGGAGTGTTGCATTATGGGTTGTTTGTAGCCTTAATGTTGCTAGGCTAGCGAGTGTCTTACAGTCTGTTTATAGTGAGTCTGTTAGAGTCAGTCAGCCCCAAAAGTGTTTTGTTAGTCCAGTTTAACCTGCAGGAGTTTCTGAAGGCTTGTGTAACGTGTTTTTCTGCCATGGAGGAAATAAATTCATGACGAGTGAAAACGAGTCAAAATTTTTATAAAAACAATATTACAATTAAAATATTAAAATCGCTATTAAAATAGCCTATTTAATTCAAGCTCGCTGGGCCACTCGGAGGTTGCTTCTGGGCCGGATGTGGCCCGCGGGCCACCAATTGAATAGGCCTGCCATAGTGTATGATGCTATTAGATCTGTTCCTTTTTTTTTTCTATTTATAATTTTTTATTTTTCTTTGCATTTTCATAAACAATAAAGACACGGCACATAAAACAAACCACAACAGCGACAACAACTACAGGATCCACAACAATAACAACACCAATAACAATAACAATGACAACAACAATGACCTAGAGGAGGGGGGCAGGGGGGCACAGTGCTCTTATTCAATTGGGGTGCACACATGTCCCATGTCAGCACCCGTGTGGATGAAATAGATAGATAGATAGGTAAACACACAGACAGATGGCTAGACTGGATAGATGCTGTAGGCAGGAAGAACTTATGTTGGTAGAAACATGTAGAATGGGCTAGCATACTCTGAGCACTGATTATACGGGGAAGAAGTATCTGTGTACTTGTAGGTCTAGGAAGGATCTTATAGTATCCCAGAACTCGCTTGCATCCTGGTCTAGGTCCCTGAGGATGGAGGTGGCCTTTTCCATGCTTAAAAGATGGACGAAATCCTCCAGCCACCTGTCTCTAGATAAGCAGGAGGGTTTCCTCACCTTCCAGTTCATTAAGATCAAACATTTTGTCGCAAGGCACGCAAGGGCAATCACTCTTTGTTGCTTATCGATTTGAATGTTCTCAATGCGGGCCCCCAGCAAGCATGTCCTGGGCGAAAACCGGAGATCTACATTGAGGATCCCTGACAGCATATGTGCCACCTCCCTCCACAGGGAATCCACGGCAGGGCAGTGCCATAACATATGGATGAGAGTTCCCACTTCTCCACAACCGTGCCAGCATTGGTCTGATTGGTCTGGTTCTGGTTCATCTTTTTGAGTTTGGCAGGGGTGAAATATGCCCTATGCCTTATCTTCATCTGTATTACTCTATATCTGACCCATTTGCTCATGGTAATTGAGTCCCTCCACAAACTATCCCATTCAGATGATGTCAAGATAATTCCCAGATCTCGCTGCCATTGCAGTTGGGTCGGGGTATTGTAGTTGGGAGAGAAAGGCACAGGAGCCTGTAGAGGTTTGAGACTGTTCCTCTCCCATGGACAATGACCTCCAGCTTCACATCTATTCCCCTGTGGCCGCCGATGGTACTGCCTGGAATTGATATTCTGTCTAATGTGGCTTTAAGCTGTGCATAGGTTAAGAAAGAGTTGTTACTCAGTCCAAATTTTGCTTTAAGTGCAGCTAATGTGAGCATTGAACCATCCCTCAGCACTTGCCCGAGCTTATGTATGTTCTATCTCTGCCATGATTTGTCAGATAATGGGTTCCCACCCGCTGATAACAGCAGGTTGTTCCTGCTGTTATCAGCGGGTGGGAGGGAGGTTCAGTTGATACCCAGTTTGCTATGCAGCTTTTTCATAACATCACACGAGAACTCAATGATTAGATTGTCTAGTTTGGAGGGGGGTTTGGGACAGTACCATAAGATAACCATGAAGATAAAGAAATGGACCTGTTACTCTCCATGATTAATTCCTTCTCGAGCCATTCCCAGCTACCCCTCGTCACTGTGTCATTGTAGCCCCATGAAAGCGGGAATCTGTGTTGTACGACAGATAGTACAGGGATACATCCGGGACACCTAGTCCCCCTTGGGATCTTGGTTTTGAGAGCTTTTTGTGATTTATTCTTCTCGTCTTTCCACAGGAAGCTAGAAAACAGAGCGTCTTGAAACCAGCCTTGCGGAATTTGTAGCGGGAGAGCAGATATAATGTAAGTTATCCTAGGCAGTATGTTAATTTTTATTACCTCTGCTCTAGCCCACAAAGACAGCGGGAGAACCGTCCACCTTTTGATATCATCTCGGATCGTTCTTAATAGGGGAGGGCCATTAAGGTCAAAAATTTTGGAAATCGGGGATCTGATGGTTATCCCTAAATACCCCATTCCTTCAGGCTTCCAGACAAAGGGAGCAGTACTCAGGTCTGCTGGGAATGTTCCAGAGTTCAGTGGAATTGCTTCACTCTTGCTCCAGTTGATTTGGTAGCCTGAGAATGAGCTGAATGATTTGATTAATTCCAGAACTTTCGGCACTGAATGGACTGGGTTCGATAAAGTCAGTAGGATATCGTCTGCGTACATGTTTATCTTGAAGTCATGGTTGCCTACTGTTATGCCGGTTATGTTAATGTTCTCACGAATGGCGCACGCTAATGGTTCGAGCGCTAAAACAAAGATTAGTGGGCTCACAGGGCAGCCTTGTCTAGATCTGTTCCTTTTAATGGGTAGAGCAAGATACTGACGCTGCCAGTCAGGAGTAAGGAGTTTTTATTCCTACTGGGAACGCCCATGTTAAAAAAACGAGTATGCACTCATTGTACTGTAAAAGCCTTGGATGAAAACACATATATTAAGATTGCACAATTACCTGGAATTCTTTAACATTCCTGAATTGTGCGTACACATATTCCAGGTATTTTCAACAATGCTGTGCTACCGAGTCACAGAACATAGAGAATACAACAGTGACACTTTCTGTCATCATTGCAGTGAAGTTGCAGCGCTCAAAGGGTTAAACCTTTCAAGCCAAGGTGTTGTTCTGGAACATGCAGCATAGGGGTAAGATGAAAGCCAGAGAGGTGAGGAGGACATAGTGGCAAGACTTCGGCCTCTTTTCCTGTATCAATCTAATCGGGATGTAAACACAGCTGCTGTCAAGGAACTCATGCATGCCCCATAGACAAGCTAGCTGTGTGAAATGACCTTTGACCCAGCAATGAGCCCGCTCCCTGTGAGAAATCCACAGCTAGGGTCGGCCTGAGAAAATGGATTCCCATGGTCGGGTATAGGATGTCATTCCGAGGGGACAGGCTTTGTCTATGAGGCAATGGGTTATGTCTGCTGTGCCTCTTTCTCAAACATACACAAGTGCCAACACACCCACGCACAGACACATGCATGCAGGCACGCACACAAACATGCCTGCACACACACACACACACACACACACAAAGAGTGAAATATTCATATTCTTTCAGCCCCCTCAGCATGCCACCTAAATCAGACCAAGAGCCATCTGGCCTTGGAGCGTAGCATGCTGCTGAGTGAACAGAGCAAGGCCATTAAGAGAGAAAGAAAGAGAGAGAGAGAGAGGGAGAGAGAGAGAGATGGCGAGAGAAAAGTTGGGGATGGGGCAAAAGTAGGGCTATGCAATTTTAAAGACGGCCCCAATGCTGCTCAGCTTTTTTTATTATGGAGTCTGCCGTGGGTGAGTGCCTCAAATCAGGGCCCGGGTAACTTTTCAGCTGCATCTGGGGATGACATCATCCCTCAGTGAAAGGGATGATTCATTGGCTCAACACCATGCCCCCTAGTAGAAATACAGCATGAAATATGTATTTTGTACTTATTCCTGTGATATGGTGATGGAAACGTGCGAGCGATGGAGATAAAGTGAAGAGTAGAACACAGGAAAAAGGCACAAAGGGATGGAGAGGGAAATGGCAATCAAGATGAAGTAGATAAGGGAAAATGGAGGCGCAGAAAGGAAGAGAGGAAAGAAGGCAGTAAGAGGTGTGTTAAAGAATACAGGAAAGCAGAGGAACGCAGGGAGAGAAGATGAAAGGATGAGAGGTGGTCAGTGGGTTTTCCCGCGAGGCTTCACATCTTAAAACCTGTGTGAAGTTGCAGAAACATGAGGGCAACTCACAGCATGAGCCGGTATATCCAAACACAGCAAGAACTGCACAACATCCAACACAAATCCAATGCACAATCCTACCTCCAAACATTTGATGAGAAAAACTTTCTTCACTTCTTTCTTCCCTTCCTGTCTGTTTTTCTGTCTTTCTCTCTTATTCTCTCTCACTCTCTCTGTTGTTCCACCAATTGATTGTCCCTCAAGAAGTTTCATAAATGTTTTCTTTTTGGGATATTGTGTCTTTTTGGCCACTGTTGTATTTACGCTGTATTTACACTGTTGTTTCTTATTGTTTGTGAAGAAAGATGCTAAGCAAATACCAAGTTTAATCTAAAATCACAGATGTTTGACAGGAAATTAAATAACGTGGGCAATCCATGCCTACCTTCCCAGAAAGCTGTGTTTATTTTGCATCGACTTCAGATGAACATGGCCATGCTGCTAGAGAGGCCATTCTTGAGGTAAATAAATAAATTGCCAATTACTTTAGCTCAGCAAGGAAATGAAAATCCCCTGATCCCCACAAGACTGGAACACAAAACTGGAGTCATACTTGCCTTCTATTCATTATGGAAGAATGATATGCTACAAAGATCCACATGCACACGATCACTATGGTTACTGCAGGAAAAGCAAAGCATTTCGCAAGTAATGGAAGAGAGGGTAATGCATGCACACCCACATAAGTGCAATCTCTGGTATCAGATACGTGCGAACACGGTGCTGGGTGAGAGGAAAGGATGGAAGCTCTGTCATCTGGGTGTGTTTGCCGCTGTTCTGAGATGAGGGTTGTTTGCGGGGGGAGGAGAAGAAGAAGCCATCCAAGAATCAACTGTCCAGACTGATACTTTCTGCTCTCTGCTGTCCACCACCACTCCAGACCTCAAATTTTCCACTTCAAGGCAAGTACAGCACTTATCCAAGGGAGATGTATTTGTGTGTGTGCGTGTGCGTGCGTGCGTGCTGGGGGGTGTTAAAGGGAAACAAAATGAAAAGAAGAGGTTGGACTGACTTGGTACATCGAGTTGGAACATCGGAATGTTTCAGATGTGGCAACAATGACTTCAGAGTCATTGTTGCCACATCTAGGAAAATTAAATCAGTTTTAGTTTTTGAGATATTAAGGCACCTTATTGATCACCACTCAAGGATTCTTTGAAAACAAATGTGGCTTTTTCAAAAATGTTATCTGCAAATTTCTTGTTAGCGATGCTAATGCATCTCAGTGGAGAATGAAACCATTTCTCTCAAAAACACTGCACAGAAACTGCAGCACTTGTGAGAAAAAACTTGGATGAAAAAACCCTAAAATCCCTAATCTATCTTTGAACCACATGTATTTTACAGAAGTTCATAATTTTTCAGCAGGGGTTTGGCCTTGACATTGGGTTTTATAGTCCAATGTCACTTTCGAGCTCTGACAAACATTTCATTATTGTTTATTTAAATGGAAGATGTGAAATTCAAACCAGTGCATGGCTCGAGTCGCCAAGTTCCATGTAGGAGAACGACCCAAGAGAGGGCCCTCTCTTCATTTACCCATCATCCACCTGTCTCCTATTTAGAGGCCTGTAGAGAGCCATGTTGGGCTGTCGCCCGGCCAGCTGAAAGAGAAGCGCAGTAGAACCATTCAAGTTCCAACATGCCGGAGGTCCCAGCATCGAAACTGACAGGATTATTTGGAGCTGAGCACTTTCATGATTTATACGTATTCACTCCCTGAGCACATCCGCGGACAAAGTCCTATCCACCAAATGTGAGTGAGAATCATGACAGTTTGAGCTGTGCTGTGGCCCCGACTGGGCCATAATCCAAATCACTCAAGAAAGTGGCCACACAAAGATAGGATCACTTTGCCAAGAAAGGGCAAAATGGGTGACAAGGAGGGCAAGGCCCACAATAAAACTAATGAGGGAGAAATTCATAGGGGCCCCCATAGTTTGACCCAAGAATGACCCTTCAATTCCTCAGGCCTCTCACAATATGAACAGTACTAATTCAGAGCTAAGATTACCCAGGGCCAGGGAAGATACCCATCCCGACACACAATAGACTGTGGTGAAACACAATATAGATCATTTTATTTTAGCAGCTGACAGAAAATAAGGGCAATGAGGGCTTGAATGACTGAGCCTCTCTGGAGCTGAGATTAGGCCTCCATCTCAACATCCCATCTCATGGTTGTAAATTGCTTTGGTTCCACATAATGGGGTTTTGTGTAATTGCTCATCTTGTTCGGCGGCAGAGGGGGGGGAGTAAATGTTGACGTTCGGTCGGCTAAAAGTTGAAGAAGGGAGCATGTGTTCCTGAGAGCAGGCAGCATGTGGTTTGTGGTAACAGCGAGGAGGGAGATTATCTGTTTGTGCCAGCTCTACATTTCTAAACGTAAACTTCGGGTTTCAGGTTACCAGACAAGGTGAGAAGGGTTTTGTAATTCAACCCCCTGGACACACATGCGCTTATTAGAAGCAACCTACACCACTCACTCACAGCCTTTTAACCCTTCTTGATTAAGATTGCAATAAACAGGCTCGGTTTGTACCACTTCAGTGAGTCAGGTTTATTGTTGTGAAGGTTCATGATGAGGGTAATGAAAATGCAATAATGTGGTTTCCAGTAAATGTCTGAGAAACTAAACTGAGTTACTTTCCACACAGCGAAGCGAAAGGTCTTCCTTTCTCACTCACCCCTCAGCATGACTTGTGAATTTACTTGTAAATTTCCGTAGGTTTCGTCACTACTGTTGGTTGGATGCAGGAAATGTGAGCAGGGGAAAAGAAAACATTAAACAATGTGTTTTTTCACAGCTCATAATGAACACACACACCAGCCATTTTAAAACAATGATAGGTTACCGGTGCCAATATGAAATACTCCTATAGGTAACAAAATAATGAGATGTATTACTCAGTGACAAACTTCACGGGAGTGTGTCTATGTTCCCTCAACCCTATCCCAACTTACCTTCTGACAGCCTTGACCACAAGCTTGCTCTAACCTTAACCTCAGTGACCTCATGCCTCAACCCAACCACCTCATCTGCCCTGGAACCACTCGACTGCAAGCAACCCTAACCCTAACCTCAACCATATGAGCTCCTTGCCTAAACACATAGGGCTGAGGGAACATAGGGATGACCCCAACTTCACAGTACCACTCAATCGTGCAGATTGTCTCTTGACATAAGCAAACTGGTTTGATATTATCAGAAGCCCAAGCAAGACTCACTAAATGGGTTGGGATTCCTCCAATGGAATCACTGACCGTCTCAATTGAAATCGTTATAGGTCATGGTTGTGAACAAGACAAAGCCTCCAAACATCAAAAATTGTCTACTTTTCTTAATGTAGATAAACATTACACCACAATCCTCATTGATCTGCCGTTTCGAAGCCTGAATCGGGCTATTACTTCTCCAATCTGAACTAGGGTTTGGTGGATTTTGGCAGACACCTTCCCTATCATTCATCCAAATGCACACACAGCACAGTTCTGACCACTGGAATCTACCAACAATAACCCTCCACGAGGTTCAAGACTTCAGAACTGCTTTGACTCTCTTCTCACAAGTTTTCAGCTATGATTTCAGGCTACTGACCACAGAGTTTCCTCTGATCCAGTGCTTAGAAGTGGAAACCTGATTGTGCTCCCTCTTTTTTTTCGAATGCTAAGGATGCATGCCAGCTCTAGTGGTGTGGCACTGATTTCACCTCAAACTGAACTTTTGGGCTTAGTAGCACATTCAAATTCCTCAGTTAAGTGAGGTAAAAGGATAATTCCGGTTATTTTCAATCTGGGCCTTATTTTCCTAGTTTCTGCCATCATGATGATTGATTGTGTTCAAAATTTCGTCACTTACTTCACTGCAGAGCTTGACGTAGCTTCAGTTCGCCAGTAGTGCTGCTCTCCAATACAAACTCAAGGGCCAAACCAAGCTTCAACCGTTGAACCCAAAAAGTGATTAAAATATGTCTTTTCAGCGCAATTCCACTCACACTGCAGTTCCACATGTCATAGCTGTGACTGAGCAAATAGGCTATATTATAATAGTATTATAATAGTCCATTTGATACTTCTTTAGTGTTGCTCACACTTCCTTGTTTACTTTGCTGGTTTTCTTTTGTGATCAGGAAGCGGAAGAAGCTTGAAAGTATTCTTTACGTGTTTTAATCATTGAGAATAAAGTCAAAGTTCTGACTTTATTCTCAGAATTCTGACTTTAAAACTCAGAACTCAAATAGATTTTTCACATGTGGCCCTAATCCTTTTCCGTAGGAATGCCCACATACCAAATCATGCGTATACGTAAGCATGGTTGATTGTATTAGTGTGAATATAACTGATAATTGTGATTTTTAATACCTTGGACTGCTGATATTGATGGATGTGCTGCTATGTTTACTACTTGTGTTGACACACTTCCCTTTTCCCAGTCAGCATTTAATATTTACAGAATATCCAACATGACAAGAACGCAGCATCAGAGTACTTGTGTGATCTACTTACAACCTATCTAATATCTAATACCATGATATCTAAGTTTCAGTCAGTGGATAATTGGAAAATCGGATGTAGACATGTCCCATGTCAGTGTAAGTGTTAGTGTCACTTTTTGGATTCAACTGTTAGAGCTTGCTTTGGCCCTTTGGGGAGCAGCGCTACTGGTGAACTGAAGCTACATTAAGCTCTACATTGACGTAAGAGACAAACATTTTAAAACAATCAATAGTGATGATGGCAAAAACTAGTGCAAAGTTGAGTACAATTTTGCTTGTGTCATTGGAGACATGGAGGTCAGTTGTGTTTCCTACTTTGATATAATCCTCAAGGATAAATTGTAGGATGTAATTGAAGGCCAAGTCATGTCCACAACTTCTTTGAAAGAGCCTAGTGTTCTTGATGAGGGGCAAACATACTGCCACAGACAGGATACGATGGCAGCACAGAGCACACTGGAGTCATCGGGCTGATCCGAGTCAGACTAGCCGAGCTCTAATGTGTCGCTGTATATCCTCAGGCAAGTATATCTGCCAGCTTGTTCGGGTCAGTGGATGAATTATATTTCATGATGCTAATGCCTAAAACCATTCATTTCTCCAGTGTAATCATGCATTGAAGTACAGGCTAATCAGTAAGAATCCTTAATTTCTGATTTATTGGACCATTTCTCCATTCCATTCGCAGTATTACAGAAAAAATAAAGAATAATGAAAGGATTGGATGCTGGCTACAAAACATGCTTACTGTAGCTTACAGTCACTCGATTTGTAAAGCACTCGAACATGAGCTTGAGCTGAACTTGCTCAAGCTACAACTGAGCACTTTGGAGGCTATACTATGTCACAGAAACCTAAACTTGGAAATGAATCTACATGGTAGACCATTCACCCGTATAGCATATATACACCCATGACTTTTATATTTTTCAGATCCTGGTTGCTATATATTAATTCTCCAATGGACGTCCATGATGGTGAAAGCTGTGGTCACTAGATGAGTTCTGATGCAACTGCAAAGCCTCTACACCATTTGTTATAGGCTATGCACCATGCTTTTCACTAACCGTCCTCCTCTCTGGACTCGTGGTTCTACTTACAGTACAAATGGCTACTGTCCAATTTAAATTTTAGTTGGCCAACTGCTGCCTTGTTAGCTACTGATTGGTTGGCTATAGCTACCTTTTGCTAACTAGCTACATAACCTACTAGCTACAGTCACTTAAAAGATTTTTACCAACATGACCCATGTAAAAGTATTGTTTGCTAACTAAACTGTTGATGCACAAGGAATTCAAAAGATGGCTGGCAAGCTAACATTAAAGCTATAATTATTTATTATTGACATGTTGAAAAAAATAAACAATGGTACAAAGTAAAGGGGTCCAACCATGTAGTAGTATGTACCCCCTTCTGTAATTCTCTGTCTTTCTCTATACTGTCCTCCTCATGCCGTGTCTTTGCAGTGATGCTGCCAGCTGACCTCCAGAAAACTGCACGCTCATGGCGGGCTGACATGGTTCTGACCTCATGGTGGGAAAAGACATAGATGAGCAAAGGAGGAAAAGGAAAGAGAGCCGCCGCCCACTCCCAGGCTTCCACAGACCTCCGAGGGCCAGTGAGTGATGTCATTATATTGTCAACTGTCCAGCTCAGTCATTCACTCACTTTCATTCTGTCTAGCAGTTCTGTTTTTTGGGTTAAAGGTCAAGCTAAGTTCCTTTTCAGTAGTTCAAGTGTTCTCTAATTCTGTTGAAAACACAAAGCTTTGATGTCATTTCACATCGCTTAGGCACAGTGGCGGGAGGGCTTGGTGCTTAGAGAGACGATCCTTTAATTAGAGGGTCAAAGGATTGATCTCAGCAACAGCCTTCCCTGTCAAACAGTGCTTGACCTGAACCCCTGTACTCTGGTGAATTGTGAACATGCAAGAATGTGCAAAAGAACAAATTCCTATAAACCAAACAATGAAACAGATTCTGTGCAATATGGTAATTCATTGCTCTAACAAATAATCAAATGTAACAAGATGCAAATGTTACATTGTTGCTGAAAGGATCATGTAATAAGTTTGACTGAAAGTTTTATAATTTGTACAGCACTGGATGCCAGATAATCATTTATAGAGTAAATCCCTGACTAAACTATGAATTTTGGTTGCATATTCTGCAAAATCCCATTCTGTCCAGTAAATAAAAGGACAATCTCAGTTTATTTTCTATTAAATAAAAGATACAGATGGTCATGCCAAAGGGAAATATGGGTAGATATAGATATGTTAATATTTTTAACAGCCAATGTTGCACCATCATAACAAATTCAAAAAGGTTATGCAATAAGAGCCAATAAGTTGGCCATCAGTTTTTGTTTGTACATTTTCTGCAAAGGAATTGTAAATCTTAGATGAAAAAGGTGCCACTCCAAACGCCAGAGTAGTAGTCAAAGTGCATTAATGTTACGGTTTTAAAAAATTAAACTTGTATGCTTTGGATCCTGAAACAAAGAAACCGTCACTTTGCATTGCACTCAGGGTGAAAAGACCTTGAGAACCTTTCTGCAAACATGACAAACTGGCAGCGTGATGTCTACTGTTGTGGATAAAACATTTGCTGCCTGGCGGTTTTCCCTCCAAAATACACTTGACTCACCTCCAGGAGATGGTGGGATACTCGTCCCTGTGGACCTTTGATGCAAATTGATCTTGGCACGGCTTTGAGAGACTCGCTACGGGATCGCAACTCTAGAGGCATGTCATTTTCACACATGCTCAGTTTGCTGTCTGTGTGAACACACACACACACACACACACACACACACACACACACACACACACACACACACACTCTCTCTCTCTCTTCTGTCCACATGAACATTGAAATAGGCCTGGGAAAGTGAGAGACGTGAGGTGTCTGCCTTGAATCTGGTTGCTCCTGAACAGCAATATGAAACTACATTGAAACGCATTCGCCATCAATAATCAACCATGCATTTGAGCAATTTATTTGAACAATTATTTAACAAGAATAAGCTTCCTGAGCACGAATGCTCTTTGCAGCCCTATCCTGCTTCATATTAATACTGTGATAAACATTCACACATGGGTCCACAATCTTCTACTGTTGGCCACGGCGCAGCTCCGCTTGATTAATTGCAGGTCCAATTCCAGTCCAAGTTCAAGTCAAGACCGGGTTCAAGGGGGTCAAGACCAACTCGCTACTAAAACTAGAGTGAATCAAAAAACAGCATGGCTTTCCAAATGTTAAAAAAAAAAAAATGCTTAAGGGGTTTCCTAAGGATCAACAGAGATGTAGATCCAACTAATTAATGCTCAGGATTTTTACTAATCAGTGCATAGAAGTTTGAGGACCATTACACACTATACACAGGTGTAATCCTGTAAATTGTTTGTAGAGTTGGAGAGAAAATAAACAAAGTTGGTTAATATTCGATTATGCCCTCATATCAATGCGTAGGAAAATGTCATAAATCATATACAAACCAAATTTCTTACTCTTAAATTAATGGTTTGTGGTTATTTAAACATGATAAACGAGGGCCAAGACAGTTTTCATTCAGTGAAACAAACTCGCCAAGCAAATCTTCTGAGGCCTTTTTTGACTTTCTGTGCCACTGTTGGTTTTACGAGTTAGAAGGTCAGACACTGATTTGGAGCAATACTGTTTTTGGGAGAGAATTTGATATCAGTGGGAGTTCCTCTGTTTTGCCAAGAGCAGAGTGGTTTCACAGTTTTAGATTGGGCCTATTTGTGGTGTCAGCTTTGACAAATTACCCTCAAGATTTTTGCAGTGTCCATCAAATATCACCCCACTGGCATCTGGCATGTCCGGAATCCCTGACTGGGCGCGCCCCTCACTTTGTTCCCCACCCTGTCACCATATCACACTAATTAAGTCTGCACTCACTAAAAGAAATGAATGGATTAAGTTTAGGGGGAGAGGTAACGTATACTGTAGGTCGGTGCTTAGAATTACCTCCTGAGCTCAGAGGGGAGGTAGCAGCTTCACAAAATCCACCCAGAAAGTTCAAAGCTGAAGCACACACACACACACACACACACACACACACACACACACACACACACACACACACACAGTTCTTCTCTTCCCCTCCAGGAACTGAGGTCTCCTCCAGCTGTGCTGCTGTGTCTGAGGGCTGGGTGCGCTGCAAGTGCATCCAACAAACGTTAAAGACAAAAGAGCACTCCCTTCAAACTCCTGTGGGGGAAACGGCGGATGACTTGGCTCGGTGTGTAACCCATAACACGCCCTGCTGACAGGCCAGTCAGGTCCAGCTCCCCGGCTACACATCAGACAGATGCTCCAAGTCGGATTTTGTGGTGTGTGTGTGCGTACTGCACTACTGCTCATGCACGTGTCCATGTGTGTTTGGATCAGTGTGTGTGTGACCTGTGTTCTGATGAGACTGTTTGCTTCCATCTATCAGCACAGCAACTGACACTAAACACAAGCGTTATGATTCATATGTGAGAAGACGGTTCTGAGCGCAGAGCGGTGAAGAGGCTGCTCTGTGTTCCAGTGGGGCTTCTGGATCTGAGCTGAATAGACATGCTTTTGTTTGACTTCTCAGACAATGCATTGGAACGGACACACACAGGCAAAGCTTCACATATTAATGATACACAAACAGTACATCATATCCAATTAACTGTACTAGAGAGCCACCAGTTTCTTTAAGTCCCACAGTCTCAGCATCCAACAGTTATCGAATATTTGCATCTAAGGTGTTGAAAATACTTTGCTCCCCTGGTTAAGCAGTTGAATTGAAATTTTTGAGGTTGCCTCCATGCAGGCCTGCTAAAACAAGGCAATAGTAAACATGTTGGCCTGCAGTGTTATTTTGACAATTAAAAAAGTGGTATTGTTCCTCCAAGTATCAACAAAATCCGATCAGTGGTGTATGAGACAAATGGAATATTGAACAAACAATCAGTTTAATTTTGAATGCAAAACAGTGGTGAGATGCATCATTGCCCCAAGTATCGTCTAAATCCACATTGTAAAAAAATGACAAGCTGTCCAGTGATTTTAACTTGTTTCCAGACCTATCAAGTTTATTTCAGGATATTTTTAGTCAAATTATCTCACCGCACTGACAAATAATCTTGCTGGTTTCAATAAATTTCACTTGATACATGCCAATATGACTTCTTTCAAGAAATCATCATAAAACAATGAAGAAAGTCTTTACACAAGAAAGTTTCTCGAAGACAATTTCACTTTTACCAAGTAAATGTCCTGAAACGAGTTCCATTATCCTGAAAAAAAAAGTCAAATTTGTTGAAACCGGTAAAACTGCCAGTTTAGTAAGATGATTTCACCAAAAAAAAAAAAAATCCTAAAATAAGCTTGATAAGTCTGGATACAAGATAAAATAACTTAACAAGTTTATTCATTTTTACAGTGCAATCAATGTTGTCTGAGATATTGTGTGTGATGGACGAATGAATGAGTGAACAAACCAGTGAATGGAATATAGTCCCAACCGATTACATTGTGGTGGACAATGAGCGCATCATACCTGTCTCAACATATAAAACGAATATGGTTGAAGTTACACACAAGCGCTGGTGTCTTGGTAGTGCATAGCTCCATTCTGTGAGGTGACACTCCACTCTGCTCTGCTCTTTCATGTGTGGAACCACAGCGACTACACCGCATTGAAAGAAGCATAGCAATGAGTTCCATGTGTGCAGGAGGTCATGACAGCATATGAATCGGCAAGTCAAGGCAACACTTTGAAGTCCAGTGTTTAATTCAGGTTGGAAGGGGCAGGTATGCAGTGGAGGGAAAACCACCCAAAGCTATAGTCACCTTTTTGTTTGTGGAATTGAGTTTACCCATCTTTTTTAAGGCTGGCATAACTTTACCTACCTTTATTTTTAGGCTAAATTCATATCATACATCATACTAAGTAGTATCAAATTGATGTAAGTTATATAAGGATATAGGGGAAAAAAAGTATATATTGCTTTTCTGAATTTTTTTGTGATTTTGTTTGGTCTTTTGATGATCACTGACGGGAGATCATCATTTACCAAGATTTATATTTAGTACTGCATGCATCATGTATTGCAAATGTATTGGACAGAATCATAGGGTCCTACAAAAAACATTGCTTTTGATATAGGCTAAGTAGGCTAAATTTTACAGTACATTGTGATGAACTATGTTGATATAACTTCGACAAAATAACTACTACACTGCCAATAAAAAGGTTGAACACACCACGCTTTTCTTTATTTTTTTACTCTTTTCCACATTTTAGAATAATAGTAAAGTCATCAAAACAACGAAGTAACACAAATGGAATTAGGCACTGACCAACAATGTGTTAAAAATATAAAAACTATCTTATATTTTAGATTCTTTAAAGTAGCCACCTTTTCCCTTGATGGAAAGGCAAAGGCTTTAAATTCATACATAGTCATCAACTTCACTATTTATATTTGTTGCAGAAACAAATTTCACGAATAAGCCTTTAGATCAAAATGGCTTTAAGATAAAGAACAAACATACAACATTCAATCAGGTCATCATTCACATTGCTTGGGATGCACTTGTACTAACGCTACCATAATGATGCTATATGATGCAAATATATTGATTTTGAGTTACCGTAACGATAGTAATGGGGAAGAATTTTTCAATGTAACATTATACTTTAAAATGAAGGTGGGGCAAAGGGAAAAAAACGTCTGTATGATTTGCATGCATGCGCCTTTTCACGCTCTGCATCCATATGATTCCCATTGCACTGGGAGGCACATACGTCTAAAGGTCTGCTGGGTAGCTGGGTCTCACCGATTTGCAGATGATGAAGGAGCTGACTCAGCACACAAGTGGTGGAAAGAGAACTCCCACAGATGAAAGAGCAGATAACTCTTCCACTGGGTTGGATTTGTTCCACGTTTTGGTTTGATGAATTCCCCTACACCAAGTACGCCTTTCCTAGAATGTGCCAAACCACTGCAGCCACACAAGATACTCCAATCAAAACTACATCACAGCTTCTCCCACTAACCAAACACTCTGACCCAATGACAAAGCCAAAATCAGACACTTAGATTAGTGTTACCATACAGCCTAATAACGTAGGAGGAAGAGGTTGTGATTTATTGTTTTTGAGCATCCTTAATATGCTAATATTGCCCCCTCAATGGAAATAGATATTTCCAAAAGAAGAGAGGGAGAAATGCCTTGTTATCTTTTCTATATGTCTTCTTCATGCATGAAGAAGAGGAGAACAGACAACAGAGGAGAACTTTTAAAGAACAAATATTTTGACAATTGATGATCTAATCAGTCTTCTACTGAACAAAAGGCCAATGATTATGCCAATGGCAACTGCCATGGTATCAGCTTACCTAAATGGCTCCTTTTCAGCTGTCTCGGGGAGTTCAGTGTCATTGCTATGATTGCTAATAACTGCATTCATTAGGGAAAAGTGGACTACTAAGATAAATTTGCCAAAATCAGTGACTCTTACGGAACCAAAATATTTATTACATTTAGCTCTGAAATCCTAATAAGGCTCTGAGAGAGGAGGCAAGATACCATTGAATACTTCCACAGTTACATGGTGTGAAAAAAAAAACGGATTCCCCTTATTAAAATCACTGATGATATTTTCTGTATCAGGATGAAATTATGTAAAAAGATGTACCTTCATTTCTTAATTTCTTTACACTTTTGTTAGGAATGTACTTGGATGACATGCTTATGTGGCTCAGAGTCCAACATAAATGCACAGCGATGTGCATTCATGTGAACAATTGCAAAAGAAAAAAAAAACTGGGGCTCAACCCATGAATTTTCTGCTACACCCGTTCTTTCAATGTTTCCACTGTTGTGAAACTGAAAACAAGACAGGACTTTGTAACATGCAGCACCATACAACTGTGCATGCTCTGTTACCATGGCACGTTCAAATACTCCAAATGGAAACCTGCGCTTGCCTTATTAATTACGAGGAATGCACTCTCCGAGTACCTCTCCAAAAACCTGAGTGCTGAAAAGTATGCCATCAAGAAGCCACAAGGCATGTGAGGTGTTTGTTCTCCCTGCCCAACCAGTGTGCCTACGCTCCAGTTTTCAGGGGAAGAGCCAAACTATCTGTGCAGACTTGTTTGAGTTGGAGAGCCTGCGCGGAGGCAGAGTGATTTCAAAAGGAAGGGGATGTGTAAAAATGGGGGAGAGGGTGGAGGAAAAACTGGCTTTTTGGGGAAGTAGTCTTTGAACTTCAGAGCATTGGTGCAGTCCTTATAGTTACACTGCCATAGTTCATGGCTTAAGTGGAATTTGGACATAGACTTAAATGCACACACACAGACATACACACACACATACACACACACACACACACACACACACACAGAGGTTAAAAGGGCTTTGAGGAGGGCACACAGCGCTCATTGTTTCAATTTGTTGTTCAAATTTAGAGAGGAAAGGTACTGTAGGCATGCCAGTATTTAGTAGAAATAGCTGCGGTTGCAATCCAACCATCTCTTCACCACAGAGAGGAAAAACAGGAGGTGGTGGAGGAGATCTATCTGTACTGCTGCCAATCAATCCACCTGTAATGGTGAGCAGCTGAATAATCTATGTAATTGAGCTGTTCTTAATTCCTCAAAATGAGAGGCATTCTTAAGTTAGATGGGTTCAAATGAAGGCCAGCTGATTGTTAATTGACTTCATTTTTACCCGATGACATATTTATGAAGGGGAAAATATATGAGACAAAACACACTGAGGGCAAAAACAGACAGATGCACACAAACACGTCTACTATGACAAATGAAATGTAAGGAATCTCAGGCTCATGGGCATTTCTGTTCTTTAGCCTTTGAACGTACAACACTGTTTCCAATTGACTTTCTGTTACATTTAACTGAACTTAGATTTTCCCAGTGGCTCCAGGGATAAAATTCAACAAATCTTTGGTTACAGGCCCATGTCTCCAACCCTTCGGCTGCCTCTGCTGCAGACCTGTTCACTTTATGCTCTACGCTCCCTCTACTCAACTGTCAGCTCTCTGAAAATTTGTGACTATCCTGCAGTCTGACTGAGAGAATGTTTCAAAGAGGATAAGCGATTTCTTCTTCCACTCTGGAGCTGCTAGTTTGTTTGCTCTGACTGTTTAATCCCCCATCCCATCACTACACCCACAACCTGATATTTGCATGTTGACCTTCTGTGTCCCATGTGGGTACAAAGGCCTTCAAGCACTTGCAAAGAAAAAGTAGGATGTGCATCAACCCTGGATTATTATTTGTTGGAGAAATTTTTAAAGAAAGTCAGACTTTCCTCCTGTATTAGTACAGTGCTAAAATGGGATGAAACAAAGTGAGATAAAAGATCTGGCTAGGTAAGACTACTATCCTGCTGCATCTACCATTTCTCCTCTGCCTAAAATACACTGTCATGTCACAAGAAGCTGCCGGGTCATGGGCAGCGGCCTGGAGAAGCCAGCTTTCCAAATAGATAGACCTGTTAGCTGAGATGAAAGATCTTGAAAAACCAGAGAACAACAGCTAGAACAGTAGCTTTGAGTTTCATATTCCTCGTTACCCATTGAAAGATTAAAGGCTAAACTGCTGACCTGCTGAATCAACCTTCTCTTTTCCAGGAATCAATAGCTGTGAAGCGTTTCTTCTCTGTCTTTTGTGGATTCCTGTATTATAAAGTTTTCATCCTTGAGTGTATTATAAATAAACGAGCAACAGAGGCAAGAAACGCCTCAGGCTCAGTGCTGAGGCCCAGAAATGACGTCGGTCGGTCTAAGCCAGTTGGTTTAGGTTAGCCTGGTTAAGTGTCTGTTGGTTAGGCTTCACTGCCGACCACAGTGGGAATGGGAGAGGTCTCGATGGATGTTTGGCTGAGTCAGGCTTCGGGGCCAAGCAGGAATAGTGTTTGGGGTCCAGGCCAAGGCCCAGGTGTGGGCTATTAGTCCCCATCTGGACAACATAACCCCCGGTCCCCTGGGCCCAGCAGGGGTGGGGCAGACCGAGCCTAAACATGCAGTGCCCAAATTAGCTTTACATTGTAATACTGCGGCACCCCTTGTGCTGCCATGAAACCACTCAAGCATCAAAGAATTCCACCCATCTCGTCTTTGTTTCAATCTTTCCTGGCTTACTCAGGCAAGCTGTTTTATTTTCAAACGGTTAATAGAGTCATTTTGGCTGTTTGCTAAGGGGCGATTTCACAGTCTGCATTCACATCTACTACAGCAAGCCTTTTTAAAATCCATAAAAAGCAAAGATCAGCCCTAAAACACTCACTGTGTTTTTCCTGTGACCTCTAATCTATATTGTCATCAAGTGACAAAAGTGGAGCTGCTCCGTTGGCACTTAATTGAATATGCGAGCCTTGACTTCCATGGCAGCTAACTTTTATCGTAGTGTTAACACTTATTAACCAGGAAATGTTCCCTAATCACCGTGGGTGTTGTCGCTGTGTCCACAAATTCAGTCTTGTGCTCATTGTCACTGAACAGCTCCAGGATTTTTCTGTCGATGACGCAGACGGAGACACTTTCATCAACAGCCTTGGCGGTCTTGTTTCTATCCATGGAAAAGATTTGTTCATATTTACAGATCTAGACAGTTGAAGTCTGCTGTTGGGTGGGTTTTCTTTTAATGATAAATGAATGCTTATCATGGATGTTCTTGCTGTCACTGTCTAAACCATAAACAATCCATATTAATAAGCAGCTTCTCTTTGGCTAATTTGACATCTTTTCATTGCTAAAAGACACAGAACCTGGTCATGCTCCCCTCTCTTTTTGGTGAAAGTGTTCCATCCTCTCATAGCACTGAAATCATTCACCAACAGTGCAAAGCTTTGATTAAACCTCCAGATCTCAAAGATGGCCATAGTGACACAAACAGTTCCTGGAAACTTGTCCTAAATATAGAACCACCATGAAGTTCTTTGCATGTGGGTAGCGAATTCAAGCAACAGACAGAAATACGTAAACATTATCTGATGACAATCCTCTCTTTTGTTCCTGGGGCTTTCACCCGTTACACACACACTTTCACACCCCCGCCGTTCAAATAGTACCATTCCATTCACACACACACACACACACCTTTTCTAGGTGATTACCTCTGGGTTATTACAGCAGTCTAGACAGAGAGAAGACAGGGGCTCTTGGGAACGTTCATCGTAGCACGACTCAGGTGTCATCAGCAGCTTAGCCAGAAGCTCAGAGGGTAATCACAAAGCTGTGTTTTGAATCGCCCATTACTAGATGTCATCTGAACATGCATATCTGCAAACATAACAGAGGCAAAGCAACGTTACTGTCTTTCCAAATGAAAAATAAGAGAGGTGTGAAACGGTAACAAATAGCCCTGTAAATATACCCTCCAGAAGTGTAAGCCATTTGAGCAGAAAGGAGCTGATCTGCACAGCACTGAGGTGACAGAAGTTATGTTTCTACTTAAGAAAAATAACACATTTGAGCCATAAGAATGTGATCTCCGTAAATAATAAAAGAAACTTGATCAGCCATTTCAAGTTTATACTGAGTAAATATCTAGAATTAGCTGACAACTAGGCTATGCCTTTTGGATCATAGCCTGGACTTAATGAGCTGTTTGGTTTGAAAAATGACTGCAAAGTGTGTGGGGACCTACTGCACTGATGCTAAATATTGTTCATTTACAGTTCATGCATTGAAGGCAGGGGCAGACAATAAAAGTTTGATATCCTGTGCATACATATCTCCAGGGGAACTCTGACCTTCCAGATGAGATACATGCAGTTCGCTTGCATTAATTTCAGTGGCTGGTTTTGCCTGAAGCCTGTATATTTCACAAACAACATGTTGGCCCCTGTTTGGTTCAGGAAATAAAAGTATATGTACAGCTATATTGGTAAAGCCTTTGTGGTAAGTGAATGATTCCAAATTGAATATCGACAACAGTTTTGGAACAGATGGGTCCTTGAATAGTAGAAAAAACAGTTGGCATTTGTTAGCCAATAGTTGTTAAGAATTATGCCTATATTTTGAATGGATGATCACAAAGGTAAGAAGTAATGTCCAATCACTTCTTAGCCACATCTGTTGTTGTTATTATTTTCACCTAAAACTCTGGACTAATTCTAACTTTCAGCTAGAAACTCCTTTCCAACTTCAAAATGTTCCGGTATTTTGGGAGATGTGCGAATACTCTTTATACATTTTATTTATTCCCTTAGAAATTAATAGTGGAGAGTGAATAGTGGCATCTGGTGGTCAACTTTTACACACTTTTACTGTAAATATTTTGTTACTGTTAACTCTAAATAATGAAGAAGCAAGCACACTTCCAGCTGCTTTCAACTAGCCTACACATTTTCTCCAAGAATTGTTCTTTCCTAATAAAAATCTGTCATTGCCATCTTTGCCGAAGTTGAGTTTTAACTAAGGAACAGGCTCTTGAGAAGTATCTGTTGTGCTACATAATGACACTGTCATTGCTTATAAAAACCTGTCTGTTGGGTGCTAATGAAAAAAAGTGTTGCCTGTTTAAAAGGCATTTCTCAGAAAAAAGTGCCCCCACCGTGAAGTGCTGTCTGGAAGCACTGTTATTTTTCCTCAGCTGTTCTACAAAATGATAGAAAAAAGGCTTTTATGTATGCAACACCTTGTTAAATTCCCCCAGAATCCAAGTCCTTTGAAAACAGACGCTGCAGCCATGCATTACTCAGCGTCTAATTTATGGGAGCAGAACATTTTGAAGCACAAGCTCAATTAAGATGTGGTCATGTGTTTAATTGACGTGCTCTGAGGCAGAATAATTGACTGAATAATTGGAGCAGTGGAGCCTAAAGTCATAGACCCTAAACCCTTAAAAGAAGGTATGCGCACACACACACACACACACGCACACACACACACACACACAGGGCCAAACCATACAAGAACACTAATACTGTCACCCATATTACAGGCAGCAGAGTAATAATATAGCGTTGCTGCCCGCTGATCACAAAACTCAAAGATATAAATATCTATGATGCACATGCACTTTAACAATATGATATGCCTGACTTTAGAGCGCTGTAAGACTTCAGGGAATTGTGTAACATTAAAGGTTAAGTAGTGGTAGGAAACACACACACTGCCAAAAACATTACAACAACATTTCTTATGCAAGATGTTTGTCCATGTTATTCCTAAGTGCAAAAGAATTAAGGAACAAATTCTTGACCCTTATTCAACTGAGTAAGAACTAAGAAGACATTCATAATTACAGCAACAGCATTCATTGCAAGGGGAGGGAGAACACACACGCACTGACACATTCAAACATGGGAGCCATCCAGTGTGACCACATGTACCAGAAGTGTGACCAAGTCAACTTTGCTCAGATCCCAAGTCAGTCTCAGGTCTTGAGGCACAAGTGTCAAGTCAAGTCTCAAGTCTAAATATAGAACACCAAGTCAAGTCAAAACAAATCAAGAGTCCAGTATCAATTTAATATCTTAAAGGAAACTAAATATCTAGGACTTCAATGCAATATGTCTTATATGTAATATATCTTTTGTCAAGACTTTAGAAACCTTTTCAAGTCATCAAAGTACAAGTCAAAGTCAAGTCCCAAGTCACAAGAACCCAAGTCTCAAGCAATTAAAGTTGTGACTTGAGTCCAAGTCATGTGACTCGAGTCCCCACTTCTGTGTTGTAATGGTCAGTGAGCAGCTCCACTCGGGCATTAGGGTTTCAGTGCCTTGCTCAATGGCACTGCAGTGCTAGTTGTTGAAGACGGGAAGGTTTCTCATTCACTTCCCCCACCTGGATTTTCTCCACTGGTCTGGTGATTAAAACCAGTGACCTTCAGGTAAAATCCCCACTAAAAGCCCTCGCAACTCCAGGCTTCTGCTGTGCCTGAATAGGTAAGCTGTGTTTTGTGAATAGAGGCTGTCCAGGGACCATGTATTGACCATGGGTCCAATTAAAACTTAAGCGCTGCGCGGTGGGGGATGGGGGATGGGGGGTACACAGCATCCTGCAAATGTTGCACGTGAATATGTCTAGCACTCCCATTAGTTTTCTGATGTAAAACAAGAAATCTAGGGTTAGTAATAAATGCCAAAGCTGAACAGGATATGAATTGTTGCATCACAAAACTTGGAAGTAATAGCCGTTATCATAAAAATAAACTTAATCTTAAAAAATCACAATGATTTCAGACCATTAAATCCTTTATGGAATGCTTGGAAAGCGCTTTTACGCACAAACTCTTTCACCTCTAATCTTGTGTGTTTTTAACCCTCATGTCTGGTTATTGTTCTGATGTGGTATGTCTTTTTTTATGAAGCGCGTCAAAGACAATTTTCTGTCATGCTTGCGATAGACAATAAAGCTTTCTGAATCTGAATCTGACTGTGTCCTCTCTTGCTTTCCCACCTGTACATACTCAAACACTTCAGCTTGAGTCAGTTGAATTTGTAAGGAATCATCAAAAGAGATGGCAATACCAGGACAAACAAACTCGGACAAATCAATTAAAGCGGCTGAGCATAACAGGTGACCTGTGCATCCAATGCTTACACATGACAGGGCTTAGATCATTGCTGTCTTTTGAATGATATGAATGGCCTGATCACAGCAGGCGTCCCTACTGTGCCACTCCAGGTAACATGGTCCCTTTCTGTCCTGGTAACAGGTGCTGCGTCAGACAGGGTGTCTGGGGATGTTGTGGGAAAATCTCTGGAGAATATAACTATGCCTGGAGCAGTTCTCAATGGCAATGAGCAGACACATGTCTATACCTATATATCTATATCTATACATTGACGTGCAAAGAGGCAAACCAAGGACAGTTTCCATTGTGTTACAAGCTTTCCAAACATCGTTGGGGGCCATTGACTGTACACATGTGGAAAAGACAACATTTCATGAACAATTGGTATGTGATGAAGGCAAAAATTCTTGTGGAAATGTGGTATAGCTTAAATAATTTCAGATTTCATAAGGTATTTTTTATTATGTTATTATCCATGTTATTAATGTCCCAATGGCATGTTGCCGATTCAATCTGTGTGCTGTCATCCTAAGAAAACTGCATTAAAGGTGCATGGTATTTAAAGGCAATGCCTCAGCAAAAAGACACGGAAAGCAGAAAATTCCATGGCCTGATTTTCCACCATACTGATGGGAAGGACAAAGAAATCATGGTTTTGAATAAACTTGTGCGCAAGGGATGGCACACCCAAAATTTGCATAATCACATTACTCTATGCAGCTTATAAATTTCCTCACTGTCAAATGTGACCCCTTTCTTTTACTAGTTGTGGAGAGTTGTGAAACTGCTTTAAATACCATTCCAATTGTTGAGAGACCAATTAACAGCATTGCAAGCCTATTTCCTTTCCTTCAAGTTCTTTGGAAGGAGACATGCTCTTACCATTCTGAACTGTGATTTACTTTCAAGAAACACTCCTGTGTTTTGAAAAGGAACAAGCACAGACCCACAGCACGTGTGTTCTATGCTCTGAAGCACTGCGATACAGTTAAATTACCTAATTCCACTAATGTTACTTAAATACAACAAGGTAACGTTAAAGTCACCTACCGTTAATGTCTGTAGGGCAGCGAAGACGAGTTACTGTCTACAAATCCCTGTTACTGACTATGGAATGTTAAATTTCAATTTGTTTTCACACTGGGAGACTCTGTGGATTGAGTTCAATGCTGCTGGTCTGCTGTCTGTACATCTCCATTACAGACATGATGTGATGTGACATCAGGTGCATTAGAGATCGATTTAGATCCATACAGCGACCAACTTTTGTGCCTCTATGTGGGAAACACTGCATCTCATAGTCAAAAATGCCCTCTAGAGGCCATCTGATGAAGCGCATCATCTCACTAAGCGTTACCTGACTGACTGACTGACTGACCTGAATTTTCCTTGTGATGCCCTCGGCTGCGCCATGGGAAAAAGAAAACTTCTCTTATGTCTGTCTCTTATTTCTTTACATGCCTCTTCTCTATTCTGTTATATTCTCTATTATAATTATTATTGTTAGAGGGATGCAGGCATATGACAATGTAGGTATATAAGCTTATTCTGCTGTTGCACTTGGCTTACTCGACTGTGAGTTGCTCTGGATATGTGATGAGTGTCAGCTAAATGGCTGACATAAATGTAAATACTGCATGAACTTTGTGTTTCTCTATGAAAAACTGGTCTCTGATGAGTAGTACATTTTTCTGCGATGGTTTATACGTATAGGCTCTGGCTTTCTTTTATAGAAGCTATTACGCTACTCCAGGAAACCGCACGCCATGCGACAAAAGCTTTCTCTGGCTTGCTTCAGCATGGCCAGTTATCTTTAGCCCTCGTTGTTGAAATAAAATACAACATGTACTTGAGCGAGTTCCCCCCCGAACCCTCTAAACTCCATATTCTGGTTTCTCTTGTTGATTTTATCGGAACATTTTTGAGCGCTTGGTGTGAAGTACGGTACAATATTCCAGTACGGAAGAAAGGAAAGTGTAAACAGAAGTGTGGGTGCCGTGGAATGAGTCACAGGCTATTTTCAGCCCATGAATGGAAGAGATAGGAAGTAAGAAATAGTGAGTGGAATGTGATTGGTTTCGCTGGTACTTCAAACACAATATGGAACATTGGAACGACATGGAATATGTTCTGTTGGTGGAATCGAGTTGTTATTGCAATTTACTATAAATACACCATTCTGGATATCTTGGCTGTCTGTAAGGAAACAAACCATTAAAAAAAATGCTCCCCCTGTTGACCTTTCTCACATGCAATCTTCTGAGTGTTTTTATTAGTGTTTCCTTCAACTCCGAAAGCTTGATGGCAGATGCTGTGCATTCAGCTTCATTTCACATTTTATTTTCTCTGAATCGATACCAATAATTTTCTGAGGAGTGATAATATCTGGACTGATTTTTTTCCATATAAATAGAAGGTGATGTGGTAATATGAGTTAACATGGTTTGTTTTGATTGGACTGGCTTATATTTTATATTTATAAAGTCCTGAGTCCTTGCAATGCTGTTGATTTGTCTCTCAACAGTTGGAGTCCTGAGTCCTTGTTTACATCTTAATGTCTAAACAACAGTGTTGTGGAATAACTGACTGTTACTGTAATGGGATTGCAGCAATCTGAAAACAAAGAAATTGGCAACTTCTCCCTTACACTTACAGTTATCAGATTGCAAACTATTTTCTAACAATGGCTGATTATTTGTTGGACTACTCACAACCATTTCTAAAGGCTAAAGGGGGTTTTATTGTAAGAATATGGACACAAACAAAATTTTTCACAACTAAACAACATTGTGGAAAATGGTCACAAATAACACTATTCAAATTATGGCCCATAAATCGGCTCTCACTACTATTGATTTTTTGAAGCAAAAATACTCCAAAAGTAACTGACAGTAATCAGATTGTTTATGGAATTGAATGGATTATGTTACTGATTGCAATTTTACACAGGGAATCGGTTATCTGTAACGTACAGTATAATGGTTTGAATGGAGCCGTCCAGGCTCTGCCAAATGCTTTAATGGTTTCACCCTCTGCTCTTTCACTTCTTTTTGAACTTGTAGCGATGAAATGTCAAATAAATCACATCAGTACCACATTGGTCATGCTGAAAAAAAAAGGCCTCCATGAATGATTCATTTGTTCTGAAATCTGTGAAGAATAAACTCAGAAGTATACACACACACACCCACACACACACACACACACACACACACACACACAAACAAACACACAGGCATGTACTCCAATACGTCAATGCACCCATCATCATTTGATAATGGAAGTTCCAGCCTCAAGTAAGGGCTTCCATCTGTGGAGACCAGAGAAAATATTGTGATTAATTAATAACAAGATTGATTGTGCCAAATGATCCCCATGAGGTTGGTTCTTATATCCAGTGAAGTGGTATATCCCGTGCTCATTTTTCCAAGAAAACACCGTAAAAGATTGGATGACAAATGCAAGTTAAAGAAAATGGCCATGACTCAGGCAATTGTCATGGGGCATCGGTGAATATTATTTTTCATATTTTCTTAAACAACTGCCACAGACATGCTAAATAAGTGTCTGAATTCTCATGGGGGAGTGTTACTCAGCTGAACCATGTGGGCCTTTGCTGCAGACTGGAGTAGAAGTCAATATCTGTCTTGGTTCTTTTGCACATTACTTTGAAATGACTTTAATGCCATATCTTTTATACTTAAATAAATCCAGCGACCTTATGCACAAAATCTTTTGCGAGTTGCTTGCACTGCGGACTCACACTCTGCAGGATGTGTCAGTGAGTGACACCAGGCCCATGCTGCAGGGAGCAGAAATCAAGCTCAGTTGGCATTACACCAACTGCCTTTCCCTGCCTGGCTTGGCATGAGGGAGTAATGGCGCTACAGGAAGATGTGTGTGTGTGTGTGTGTGTGTGTGTGTGTGTGTGTGTGTGTGTGTGTGTGTGTGCATACACTTTCAGCGTCAATCCCACACAATGGAAAATCAATCCAAAATCAACTGAAGACTCATATTTCTGTTGCTTTTGTTGTTTGGTGGGCTAAAATAATATTATTAGTTCAGATATCAGTAAGTACAACTACCATAAATGCAGGGTTAGTTTCCATAGAGCACCACATCTCAGGTTTTACTTGGATAGGGTAAAGTGAATCTTGGGATCTGAAGGTTTTTGTGTGTGTATGTGTTTTCATGGACTTTCTAAAGCCAACAGGTAAGGTAATCTTTTGATCTTGCATGATCATGGTTTGTGGCTATCTGGCCAACAGAGCTTTTGAATAAGTGGTTTTGGATTTATATACCAGGGACGTTTAAGGCAAACAGTTGAGAGTCAAATTCCTTTTAGGGTTTCATTGGAATACACACGACTTATAAAGCAAATGGTCGAAAAAGGATTGAAAACAAGCTCATTTTGAGTAAGGAGAAGCAGAGTCGTTAATGACAGCGCTGGAGATGAAACACAGAGAGGGTTTCCTGGAAAGCAGAAATGAGTCATAGTATTGTCTCATGCAGAAATGACCAGAGTCATACAAGACCCTGTTTCACACGCCTTAAATCAGTTTTACCCAGGCCAACTACGCATATTTCATGAGATGTTTTTCCCTCTCTGCAACATAAGACTTGATTTTCCGAAACATGTATAAATTATTGATCTAAGGTGGCTTTAGAGCTCATAACTTTGCCTCAGCGCCGATGACATCACAGGCCGGCCATTTACTTCAGACACTGGGCAACAGACTCGCATGCCATAAAAAGCCTGCAACACAACCTCTTGTAATGTGGATTTCACAGCGCTCACACTGGCATATTTCGAAACTCCACGCTTTGACTCTGTCAAGGCTTTAGAAAGGGCCAGCAACACAGACAGCTTTACCAACTGGAACGCCACCGGATTTTGTTTTAATAAGACACATTTTTCACAGGCCTTTGCGTTCTGTGGTCTGCGTTTTGTCACACAACAGATTGAGTGCGGCCTTATTTCAGATCTATGCCAACCGACCACTGTGCCAATCACCAGTCAACTTCTGTGGAGCTATAATCCACCACTAATGTACTGTAGCTGACGTTGAAGTACATTTTAATCCTCATTTGTGTTCATATAATATAAAGCACATGCTCCGCAGTGGCCAGAGTCTGGAGGGAAGACGTCTATCCGTTCCCTCCCAGCGTCAGGCTGTCCTTTCCACAGCTCTCCATCCTAGATTTATGAAGCCGTAAACACAGGTCAAGTCGACTTTCAGCACATCAAAGTCTTGTTCTTTTGCTGCCAAGTTGGACTGAGACGGGCCTTCCCAGACTACAAAGGGACCGAATCCTATCCTGCGAGAGGAAGTAGAGCTGAATTTGACTCTATAAATGTAATCACGTCCATTGGCTCTCTCGTGGGATAGTTTGGCATTGTGGGCGGGATGTGATGGTGTGGGATGAGATTTCCATTCGTCAATTTCATCAGAACAGATCTTTTGGCCCATCCGCAGAGTGCTGTTTCTCCTTCAATGGCACTTTTTGTAGATAGAGGTTTAAACAGTTCTGTACAGCTATCAAAAAACATTTGACCTAGATGTGTTTTTAGGGAGAATTAAACTAGAATCTGAGCCTGTCCACTCCAGTGTTATCAGGCAGGATATTCCAAAAACGAAGTACCTTTTGTTTTCAGACAACTATAGATTTTGTAACAGATGACAGAGCCTTGGTTAACATTGGATTGGCTTGTTGCCAAAGTGTTTATATTGTTTGAATTAGAGTAACACAAGCACCCTTCTGCAACTTTAATACTATATGGACGAGGCTTGACAGAGATGAAATCCTATTATGTCCCCTTTCTGTGTTTGATACATCCTGACATATAATGATTGATATCACTTCCTTCCAGATTTTTCAACACCCAGCCAAATGACTCAGAGACTGCATTCATTTTCTGGATCTGTCCTGCTGCCTGCTGCTTCCTCTCCTCAGCTCTTGCCCCCTTGACCAGGAAGCTGTGGAGACGCTGCAGAGCCACACAGAAGTCACACAGGCACGGCTCCGCTTGGTTCTCAGCGAGAGCCAAGTCAGAAAGTGTCAAACAATGAACTAAGGAACCACAGTCAGTCTTTTTTGTGTTTCCGCAAAGTATTGCCATCACCACGCCTTGGTGGAACACCAAACCCCAGCTAAACAGCCACTCTGCACAGACTTTTCACAGCGCTGCAGCTTGCCATGGCCTTTAAAACGTGTCTCTGAGTTGCTGTAACTGTGAGCTGGCAAAACAGAAGATGAAACTCAATTTAACTCAGAGGAACTTAAGGGAAAAATCAGACCAAGTAGTGAAAGAAGACTTTATATGTTGGACACAAAATTCCTTTCACAAACACATCTAGCAAAGCTGAAGAATATAATGTGGTTTCTTTTGCATTCTATGTTTGTGTTCTTGGTCAGCTGATATCTTAGTTTCATTCAAAACCTTCAAATCCCAAGATTCACTTTACCCTCTCCAAGTAAAACCTGCTTTAAAGAGATGTGGTGCTCTATGGAAACTAACCCTGCATTTATGGTAGTTGCACTTATATCTGAAATAATATTTTCTAATTCACCAAACAACAAAAGTAAGAAATATGAGTCTAAAGTTGATTTTGGATTGAGTTTCCATTGTGTCAGATTGATGCTAAAAACGCATGTGTGCCCGCATGCACACATGTGAGCACACATGCATACACACACACACACACAAAGACATACACGCAAAGGCGGAGAGAAGTAGAACCTGGATGAAAGCTAATCATAATGTGAATAATGAGTGTTTCTCTGTGATGTTGAGGCAATCTATCAGCAAGGAAAAGAGAGAGAGAGAGAGAGAGAGAGAGAGAGAGAGAGAGAGAGAGAGAGCAAAAAAGAGATGATAATCGAGAAATAAAGCACATCAGCAATCCTCTTTTCATCCTCAAGATGGAACATCGGACCCGGAGCGTGGCCTGCAGTTCTTGTCCTTAATGGATTGGGATAATGGCTGGGCAAATTGTTCCCAGGCACTGTCTCCACTCTGCCCCACCGAGTTCAGGGATCCGGGGAGTAAAATAATCCGATTTCTCCTTCCTTTATCTCCCAGACTCCAGAGAAGAAGCGAGGGGGCTTTGAAATGCCATGTCTACTTGTCACGACCCCTTTTGTGTACCCTCCGCCCATCTGTGGACCCGGCTTTAGACGCCATCCCCTTTCCAAGGGCTCGCTGGCACGGCCTCAAATAAACCTGCTGGAAGTGCCAGCCCTGTTTTCCATTTTCCTGTCGTTCTTTTTTTCTCTTTCATTCTTCCCCAATGTTTATCAGACTCTGGCCTCTCCCGAAATGAGGAGTCTCTCATGGTTAAGTGGTAGAGTTCATGCCGAGGTTCATGGAAATTCACCAGGTCTCTTACAAACTGTTGTGGTGAGAAAAAGCTTGAGTCTGATCACCGGGATGTGAGCCACGCCAGGCTCCCCTGTGTCAGGAATGAGTATACAATGCGTAATAAGCACTTCTGCTGCGTGCTAAGTTGGTCCGGTCATGACATCTTTAAGCCGAGGGCCGTGCCAGCTCTCCCGTTACAAAGACAAATTGTGCATGCAGAATTTCCTGGAGAGGCTCCGAAAACGCTCCCCCAGTCTTGCAGCCAGGCTCTCTGCGGGGACTTGCACTTGGGAGATTTAGTGGCATGCTTTAGTCCTTGCCCTCATCTCATCTCCAGGGAAATCCAGTCAAACACAGCCTAAGCCACCTGATTAGCTGAGCGACAGGTTTTCAGGAGGAATACTCGGGACTGTTAGGGCAGGATGACGGTGGATTCAGGAATCCCTGCCTAACGATAAGATGGAGCCCCACCCTGGCAACCAGGAATCAAAACAGAGTGAGACAACTTTAAAAGGATTCTGGTCCAGGCTGTGTTCTCTGTTTTAACTAACACCAGGTGAATCCTGAGTAATCAATTCATGGTACGTGCAGCGCAACGCGGTTTGCAGGGTGATGTTCCAGCACTGGAACAAGATGGTTTCTATTTGGTAGAAATATGTGCCACTCACGTTTTATCATGAGATAGATCTTTGCTAATTTTCAGATTTACTTTCTTGTAAGATACTTCCATCCTAATTGGTTCTCCATGATGTGCATGTGTAGCTCACAGACGTAACAGAATAGGAAGTTGGAGGAAAAGCCCTATATATGAACTAAAAAAGCTGGATCGGCTCCATTCACCAGGCCATTGGCCAAGTCAGCGTTGGAGACATATGAACTCTTCCACAGTTATTCATTCTCATTTATGAGTCTACATAACTTGTTTGTTATGGTTTTCGTAGTCTTTAAACTTATTGTAAAATACCCCATGATATTTTATGATTCCTATAAAACAGTGAACCCCAGAAGGGTGAAGGGAAGATATGTGAAATATGTTGAAAGTTGTTTTTACCCTGGATTATGTGGTATTAGAGAACCTCCCTAGTGCCCTCAGTATTTATTTTATGTGTTCTACAAAACTGTATGGAAAAGTATTATCCAGTGGCAGTAGACTAAAAGTGTTGTGGCACTGGGCAGCTCCCAGGTGTGAGTGTATGTTACTGTATGAATGTATGGAAGGGTTTCAGGAGAAGTGCTTGCTCAATCAAACCGGATTAAATGCCTTGCTCACAGGCACTTTAATGGTAGTTCACTTTCTCTGTATAGATTTCTCTAATTGAAAATGAATCTGACATAATCTGAAAAGATTACCTTAAAAGCCCTCTTTTGGTTTCAGTTATTTGGCTTTTAAACATGATATACAGTATATTATTATGTCTCAGGTGCAGAGAGAAAATACACTGATATTTGCCATCTGACACACAGAACTTGGCAACGTATTTTGGGAGGGTTTTCCAAAAGAAATTCAATGACGCATCACGCATAATGCCTCACCGGTTGAACTGTGATGTATCCCTCTGGTCCCCAAAGTGAGCTTACTCACATCGTAGACTGAGTGAGTCAAGAGGGAATCAAAGTAAATGACCCATGAATGAAATACTTTACGTCATCCATCCGGCCTCAGCCCACCAATCTCAGATTCCGGTGATTGAAACCATGTTTTTTCAGAGCTGACCAGATCTGGATCAAATAGTATTTATAAATAATATTTGCCTTTGTTTTAACTCGCTTGGAATACCAGATGGGTTGGTTTACCGCATACAATGAATACCTGTGTCCACTTCTTGCACTGTAGATGATGTCCTCTCCAATAACAAGTATTGTGTAATGTGTGAAGTCTGACATGTAATCTGAAAAACATGTATACACCAAAGCCCTTGGATATGTAATGCCCTTGGCAAATAACAGCGATTGTGATTCTGATTCCCCAACACAAGGCGTGTACTGTTCGCAGAGATGAATGTGCATGTTCATCCTCCATTCAGTTCTGCATCATCCATCGCGATTGGCTATGGTTCACTGATCAAACAGCGTAGCTCATATGTTTCAGGGCGTGATGGGCTGGCTGCCTCTTACACATGGTGGTATGGCCTATTCATCCCACATCTGATTCCGTGGGTGGTCCTTATCTTATGGATATGTGACCAAGACCCTTTGTAATTTCAAAGCCACTGGGGGGGTGCTTTATTTATTGCCCCCAATTTCTTTACCTTTTTTTTTTTTTTTTTTTACTTGTGGTCCTGTGTAGCTCAAAGGGTAAGAGTGTGGCACTGACACTGCCAGGGTTAAGGGTTCAATTCTCCTGACGCTCCCCATGCTGGATTTCAGTAGTGCCTTGATGGTACTTGATACACTTGCACACTACTATAACGATCCACCAAATTGCATAAGGGTTGCCCAAAACTTTTTCATATCAAGGACCCCCAAAACAACAATATGCGTCTGAGACGATTTTTGCTGTTATTTATAATTATGCATAGAATTCTGTAACTTTTTACACTGTAGAGATGGGGAGGTAACAGTATGGACGTCATCCTCAGGGGTGTCCTGGTGGCTCAGTGGGCTAGAAAGTGTACCATGTAAGTATGACGTCCTGGATTTGAATCTGACCTGGGACCTTTGTCACATGTCATCCCCCCCCAGCGCATCCATCTTTCCTGTCTCTTTCTCTCTACTGTGAACTATCTAATAAAGCAGAAATGCCATGTAAACAATCTTTAAGAATATTTCATTCTAACATTCTCTAATTGTTGTGACTTCTGGGGAGGGAAATAACAACAAAATGAAACTAGATAGCCGTCAGTAAAGCGCATACCTCCGCCAACACTATGCAATTGTCAAGATATACCAGTTCCACATGTCGGATTTTCACCAAAAGTTAATAATTTCTTCCATGTCACATATTACCAACTTGCTACACATCAGAAGATGCACACATTTTCATGACTGAACCTGAAATGGGACAAAAGATATTCCTGTTCAAATTCTAGCCACTTTTAAACATTTTAACCGATTACACCACACTACATCTGTTCAGTTTCCAGTAGGGCTGCCCTTCTACCACTGGATCAAGTTTTGGTAATTTTTCCAAAACTTGGTCCAAGGCGGTTATGTCTATACCGGAAATTAGCTCTCCAGTGCCCCCATGTTGTTTGATTGGGCCAATAATGGAGGGTTTGGCTCTTCTTCCTGCTGATTGGCCACAAAATTTGATGGTGTTATGTGAATCTGTTCATATGTTATATGCCTTTCTGTGAGAGGCCACCCCCACCACCACGCCCCCCTTTGGCCAATTGGTATGACAAGTTAATCAGTTCTTCCTTGCCCCATGGCCAATCTTTCCACAAAGTTTCATGCAAATCCATTCATAACTTTTTGAAATATTCTGCTAACAGACAAACAAACAAACAGACAGATGGAATGGGGCGAAACACCCGTCCAACTCCTCTGGCGGAGGGAACTATTCCTCATTTTCCTGGAAACCAACTGGAACTCCACTTTTAGAAGCATTGGCACATTTGATGTTGCAGACAGCACCCTGTTGGTTTGCTCCATGTTTCCCAGGCCCTCTGGCCTATATCCATGTTATGTTGCCTCTTTCTCTCTCCTTCTCACTGACTCCTCACATTTTATCCATCCCCCTTTCTCATCTGTTTCAACGTACCTGCTGTGAGACATCTAATCTCATCCTTTATTCTATAATGTCAAGCTTTTCCGTTTTCCTAAACAAACTCTTCCTTGCCCTTTACCCTTCACTGGTTTACTTCCACTTCCATTTCAATACTTCAGCTTAATTCCTGTGTCTAACTCCTTCACATATTGTTAGGGACACTGTCACTCCTCATTTGCCCACTTTTCTCTCTTCTTTCTGTCTCTTTCCTTCCTTTTGCCTTTTCCCTCTCTCCCTTCTCTTCACTCCTCCCTCCTACTTTTTTTTTTTGCCTTTTTGGCAGCCTATATCACACAGCAAGCCCATCATCCCAGGCTGCTCTGGCCAATCATGTCCTGCTATTGCAAATGGATATCCAAACAAAGCACAACCTATCATCTTTACATTGCGGCTAATGGGAGAATCGGAGGGGTGTTTCCAATAACACAGGCACAGCTCTGAGTAGCCACACGGGTTCACCGTGAGGTCGGAGAGACCGCATAGGGAGGGGATGAGAGGAAGGGAAAGTGAAGAAAAAAGGACACATTTTGTCAAAACCGGGAGACAGTGAGTGCTAGCGAAGGCTGGAGACAGGCGCAGAGTTCCGTCTGGCGCAGCTCCTCCCCTGGAACCTCCTAACCTCAACTTAACACCAAGCAAACAGAGTTCACCGACCCCTGTGTCAAAGACCAGACTAACTGAGAGCCTCCAGAGCAGTGTGATAAAGCTCAGTGAGAAGAAGACGGACAGGGATTTCCCAGGAACCCAGCATGAACACGCCAAGCCTGCATACATCAGGGAAAATGCTTTTTATAATTAATTACCCAATTTGTTTATTGTGATTGGGAAGTAAGGGTGATAAACTCTGAACTCCGGGTGCAAGCAAAGTTGGTAAGTGTAGGCTTTGGGTTTCTGTACTTTTGCACTTTTGGCAGTCAAGTGTAAGTTGTAACGCGCAGCAGGAGGTAATAACACTGAACTGCGTAATCATGGGTTTTGATTCAAAGGTTGAATTACGAGCAAGTACACTCCAAAGTTGTGTGCGTGTGAGAGAGAGAGAGTAAGAGAGAGAGAGAAAGAGAGAGAGAAGGGGTGACACTGTGCCATGCTTTAACCAACTGGTGAAGGTTCCTAAGTCACAGGAGAGGCATGGCATATTGCGTCAGCGGATATTGAGTTACCCATGTCCTTTCACAGAAAGATAGATTCTCTCGCTCTCGCTCTCTCTCTCTTTCGCTCTCTCTTTCTTTCTCTCTCTCTCTCTGGCACTGTGATGGAGGGTGCCTGTTTAGGTTTTTGAGAGTGCGTCGCCCCTATGGCTGTCTTCCTACTCATGCAGGTAGCCCCAAGGGAGAGAGAATGGAGCTCTTTGAGAAGAGAGAGAGGGGGTGGGTGGGTTGGTGTGTGTGTGTGTGTGTGTGTGTGTGTGGGGGGGGGGGGTTACATTGCAACCTGCATCGACTCCCTCTGCCTGGGCTCATTCTGTAATGAAATGGCCTGTGTCATGGAGGCCTTGTCCAAACAATGGGCCTATTCAACCTGGAGAGGAGTCTCTGTCAGGGCTCGGCTGAATACGATACCTCTGATTCAGGGCTTCAGCCTCTCTCTCTCTCTCTCTCTCTCTCTCCCTCTCTCTCTCACTCTTTTTTTTCTCTGTCTACTGTAGGTACCATTGCTCCGTCTCATGCTTGCTTTCTTTGTTTCGCTTTCTCTCTCGCTCGCTCGCTCGCTCACTCATTCTTCTCTTCACATCTTTCTATCTCTTTCTGTTCTCCGTCTTTCACACTGCCTCTTTTCATGGGATGCAGGCCTACGGAAACAACCAAGAACTGTAAAAAAAAAAAAAATATATATATATATATATATATAGTTACAATGAATCGGGCATGTTGAAACAGCTTTTCTTGACACACATGTACTTCAAAAGATGTCACATGTCAATGTTCACATGCATGTCGAGGTGAACATCAACCCCGTCCCATTGAAGCCATATTCTTTTAATACTTTAGTCTTTATGCTTGGCTGTATTATATTTCATGTTATTAAAGGTTATTAGTGTCTGCCTCATTAGTCAGGAATGCTTAGGGTGTTGAATTGTTTTCAATTGGCTTAAACTGTCAGCTTTTCATTGGACGCTACTTCGGCTTATACTTTTTCAGTTTAACCTCTTTGTAGTGTTTAAAATAACACCAAAATACTCCCTGCTACCGCTAGAGATATGGTGTAGAAATGTGCGAGGTGGAGTGAGAGGGTGGTGGGGGTTTATTGGAGGACAGCAGATATTTCCAAACTGGAAGACTGACATTTTCACCTGTGCCCCAGGGTTTAGCACTCTCACTTACCCCCTCTTTCTCTCTTACCTTCCTCATGTTCGCTGCCAGTTTCCTGTGACGGCCAACCTGATTTTCACTCACTAATCCCCTGAGCCGCTCCTCCGGCTGGAGCACCGGGCTCTCCCAAGAGTTTGCTTTTTTTTTTCTTTCCTTTTCTGATCCTACGAGCGTTTCTTTTTTTCCTGTTTCTAAACGTAAATTTGCGTCTCTTCAGGAAATGGATGTAGCATCTGCGAGGGATCACTGCCACTCTCGCTGTCGCTGCCGCTGTCATCAGCTGCCAATCACCAGTGCCGACCAGGGAATCTATCCAGCAGCAGCCCCCTGGAGAGGTAGTCCCGCCCACTGCTGTCGAAAATATGCAAAATCATAACATATATCATTTGGTGGTTGCTTTTATCTTAAGACCTTACAGTATCATGGGTATATACATGTTTTTTATGGTATGGATGGCCCCATGGGTATGGAACCACTAACCCTAACAAGGGGTTCATGCTTCAAATTACTGACATGAGGAACGGATATCAATACAATTTACGAACACTGTTTGAACAGCTAGTCTGTCTGGCATCTGTTGTAGGCCAATCTCCAAAACGGCATCCCATCAAACTATAAACACACATTCAGTCTTTAAACTTATACTTTTACAAACTTGTAACATGGGTAATAAAAATACCTTTGATCCCCAAAACACTAGTTCTAGCAGTACTCCTAAGCAAAGCAAACCAGCATTTAACAGTCACATTATCCCAACAAGTGTCCAAAGTCAAGGCAGAAGACCTTGAAAGTTTTGCCAAAACTGACAATGGTTAAATTCATGACTCTAAACTCTCAGAAGTTTTTGAAAAGAAAACCTTGGGCAACACACAATCCCCATGTCAGAGGACATTTGGAGATTAAGTTTCCCCCACGAACAAAGTGCAAGCACATCCAATGAGAAAAACAGAAGCTGGAACAAATGTTCTCTAAATTGAATCAGCTGGATACCCTGTTTGCTCCATCCAAGCCTGTATTCTATGCTGAATATGTGAATATGTGTATTGACTCTGGCTAAATCTATAGTTTCTCTGATCTCTCTCTCTCTCTCTCTCTCTCTCTCTCTCTCTCTCTCTCTCTCTCTCTCTCTCTCTCTCTCTCTCTCTCTCTCTCTCTCTCTCTCCCTCTCTCTGTGTGTGCATGCAGAGTGTGGGTGCCCTTGCCAACTGGGGTTGCATTCAAAAACCCTCAATTACCCAGTCAAGCTCCTGGAGACACTCTCACTATTTGTTTGGACTGTTTTATCGGCATGTCAGACGGCCATGAAATGGACTCCTAATTAAATGGCAGTGCTTGGCTGTTGCTGCTGCACACCACTCTGGTAAACAGTTAAGAATAAACAGCCATGAAGTCCAAGAGAGAGATAGACAGGAACTGGTCGGATGTAAGTTCAGCACTGTAGCATCACCCAAGGCAGCTCATATTTGGGCGTTGTTTGGGTTGTTGAGGATACTGAATTTTACAGTATAAAGATCAAGTCATTTAAGCATGATGCACCACATTCTGCATCGTGCTACATCATGCAGAAAAGAATGCCGTATGCCGTATGGCTAAATTGAACTTGAGGTAAATCACTAACAGCGCTTCCTAATCTCCAAGTCAAGGCCACCATTGTATATCTGCTGCAGTTGGTGTAATGCAAAACCTGGATTGCCATGAACATAGAAGAGCTGTTTAACAGGGTTAAACGCATAGTGCAAAGACACGGCAAGCTGGAACGGCGCAATCTGATCCCAAATTGAACAGAGAAGGGTCAACTGTGCACCTGTCATGGCGGGGAAGGGTGGTGGTGGGGTGACTGACCCCCCCCCCACAACACCCCTCCCACCCCCGGCACCTCCACCCCCCAAAACCCATCTCAACATATTTGATACCAGATTAACTCAATTGAGGTAAATGGGTTTGACAACAAAAATAAAGGATTATACTTTGTAATACTTTGTTAAGTAAGATTTTCTGTACTTAACTTTAGTTTTTCTTTCACTTAAGACTTTTTACTTTTACTCACTACATTTCAAAGGAGAAATCTATACTTTCTACTCACTACATTTTCAAAACAGATTTGTTGCTCTCAGGAAATCATCATTCAATTTTTTTTTTATTTTCCACATCAGACAACTACCATCCCGGAAGCAGTTGATCGGGTGCCAAATTCGATTGGCTGCTTGTTCACCAAAGCAACACCAAAAAGGAGGGAAAGGGACAGAGAGAGAAACAACTGGAAGAAGACAGAAGCAACAGGAGAGCAGAGAATTAACATTAGTGAATTCAGCTGCTAGAGTTAACGTTAGTGATTTGAGGTGCAGACTGTTTCTCATCTGTGATTCAGAGTTTAGTACTTTAAAAATACCTTTTTTAGAGGACTACTTTATTTACCTGTATACTTTGACGGAGTAAAGGATTTAAAATGGTACTTCAGCTTTATATTTTTAGATGTGTATTTGCACCTTTACTTGAGTGAGGAATTTGTGTACTTCTACCACCTCTGCTGTACTGTAAGTACAGTACACAGTGCCCCATGTGGGCCCCAGTGGGCTGTGATAGCTTGAAAAGTACATTAAAGTTTGGCCTTCGCAGGAGTGTTTAAAGCCTGTGTTTATAATTGCTACTTTGTTGCCATGTTTATTTTTAGTTATTTGATACAGAACCCATTGTTCATTGATTTTAATGCCACATCACCAACTCATGCATCTATTCAGGAGATGTTTTTTCATGTGCCCACAGATGTAATCACAGAAAATTAAATGTGAAACCCACAGCTCTTTATTGTGAGCTGAGTCCTAGCCAACTTTTGCAGATGATAGCCCTCTAAATCTAATAACAGGACTCTCAGACTGAAAGGCCATTTAAAATGAGGGTGCACCGCATGTCCCCACTGCCAGTACCTACTTCCCAGCCCTGTAAATGTCAGGTTAATCCATTTCCTGTTTCTGCTCTCTTTTACAGGGATATTAAATTATTATTAGGCTGCTCAACAAAATAAACCTGAAAAAACAGCCAAAGGGTTTGTCTTGGGCGGAGGGGGTCTCACCAGATCATCACCCCCAGCTCCTATGCAGCGTTACACTGTGTTGCTTTTATTCATGGTTGTTTTATGTAAATGTTTTGATGACGAGATCTTAAAAAAAAGGATAAATGAAAGAGAAAAAAATGAAAAAAATAAAGGAAAGTAAAAGAAAACGTTATTCCTTGAAACACACACCAAGTTTCATTACTATATGCCCTCAAACTAAACATTTCTGTCTTTGATGACTCCTGCATTAATTTTGCATTTGATTTATTGTGGTTATTTCTACCTCTGTTTTGGGTGGGTGGGAGCTTGTTCAATCATTCTGCACGATGAGAGCCCACAAAATTAGTTTGTCAGCCCAGACACCGTCACATGATCATCCAGGGTGCACAGAGTGCATCGTGGGAGGTACGGCGAAACATGTCAGATTTCTGGATTAAAATGGGTGGGGATTTGGTCTTGTGCTGACATGAACGTATTTTTGTATTCATGGCATCGTTCCTCATCTCTGTTATATCTCAGCTTTCTCTTTCGTTTTTTTTTACTTGTGTTTCTGTGTGTCTACAGTCACTGTCAGTCTGAACACAAATGCTTTCGCTGTTGTCTGTGCTGAGTTTTGTTTTCAGTTACGGCATGAGTTACGACTCCCTATACGTTTAATTTTAAAAGCAACACAACATTCATATTATGGCCCCGGGCAGGAAGACAAATTGACACCAGTGCAACAGCTCATTAAGCTTGTCATTTCAATTGCAGACTTAGACAGGCAGCTCATGAGAGATAGTGTTGAGTATGTGCCATACGTAGGGCTATTATGTTACACAGTGAACATTTTTTCTATCTAATTTAGTCATGCGATAAGATTTAACTTGAGATGCAAAACCTGTTAGCTACAATGAATTGTGCATCATTGGTCCTGGCACTGGAGGGCCACACAAAGAATACAGCACATAATTGTAGGTTCACACCATTTTTAACTGTAAATTACTATATGTGTCAACATTACTGCAGTGGTTGCCAACCTTGTGATCACCATAGGCTCATCAATCTCAGAGACATTCATAGTCAATCCAGAGGCTTTTCAAAGTGTGAAAGAAAAAATGGAACACGGAAACATGGAAATGTCTAATAGAGTCTGTTGTTGGAAATTTGCTGCATCCAGTTCACTGTTGTTGAATTTTAATGAATTAATAGTTTCACTAAATACAATATTTAATTTGGTTGGCACCAAATAAAAAAAGTAACATATTAAGATAACAGTCAGCATTCACAAATGTCTTTATTGAGTGTTTTGAAGGTCCGTAATCTTACAGTCAAAGGTTTTCTTCCACATATGGTGGCACATGCACTTAGGGCCAATCACTAACAATGATTAAAATTTCCTTTAAAATATTACTGTACATTCTAGCTGGTGGGATTAACTTGTTGTTTTCTTTCTAATATTTTTGCATATATGTAAAAAAAAAAAAAAAAAAAAATGTAATGAAAGTAGCTCAAACAATGCAGGACGTTTGCTTGTTCAAACTTGTGGCAAGTGGAATTTTGTAATGCCGCGGCTCTCAACAGCAACACACATTATTCACCCCACATCAGGTCCAGTGTATATTTACTGCATTTCACTGTTCAACATCTATGTAAAATTAGTGTATGGGAAAACGGAACAGTTCAACTTCCAGATGAAACCTATGCACCAGGCAGTGTGCGCTTGACATCACAATGTCTGGGTATCCCATGAGCGCCTGCTCTCCTATAGGACAAAATGGTTGCACTCTGGGGATGCTGGATTCGGTGGAGGATTCCAGGTGCATTGAGGTTAAGTTACACTGCAGCTGTCCAGCTGAGAAAACACCGGCTAGTACAAGTGGCCAGAGAGAGAGAGAGAGAGAGAGAGAGAGAGCGAGAGAGAGAGAGAGAGAGGCTCTTGGTTGACTGGATTCTCCTGCATAACCTCCTGTCAAACAAGTGTACGCAAACACACACACACGCACGCGCGCACACACACACATGCACACACGCATGCACACACACAAACACTCATGACTGATTGAGTTGCTGTCACCAAGACACGAAAGCTTGCTTAGTCCATTTAATCAAAAGTAATAATGTGCATGCATATTTCATATTTTGATTATGGTTTGCCCCAGTATGTTAATGTGTTTCCATTATCCAAGCATTTTACTGATATGAAGGACCCCCATGTCAAGGAGTTCAAGGTAATAAGGTAGTATTTAAACAATAATACTCTATTGGAGAGATAACAGAGTTTAAAGTGGAATGTCAGTTCGGGAGAGAGAGTTTTATTTGATAGGAGGATTGTTTACATTTTTTAAATTTACGCCTGCTGGTATACAATGAGGTAACCATTAACGATACACTGTTTTCCAGGAAGTAAAAGTAGATATTGATATAAAAATACAAGAAAATAAAATATTTATAATTCTTTTGACATTTATTGTTAAATAGATGTATATGTTGGCATGGAAAATGAGCAAACAAGGTGAAAAAGTCATTTTTTCACGTCATTGTGACTTTAATATATACAGTATATGTCAGTGGAAGTGTGTCACAGCAGTTTTACTCCCTGGTAAACACCAACAGCACATAGTTCTGCAGGCTTCGTGTTGGCCATGGCGATCTCTCTGCAGGTGTGGATTCAGAGTGTTCCAACTGACTCAATCAATGAAACCATCCAAGTCAGCGGCAATAAAGACACAGAGAGGCACGGTTAAAAACAACAAATGGGTAATAATAGTTGTCATGTTGAGTGTAAACGATTAGTCATGATATCTTACCCCCTCGAACCCTGTGAACCTCTGGCTTAGAAAGTTTAATTTGCTGATTAAACTCAATACTGGTTTCACTTGAAAGTCAGTGAGCGGGCCTCACTGACTCATGCATGCGTGCCAGTGCACACGCGTACACCCATAGATGCAGATCACAGTCACACACACACGCACACATGCACGCACGCACACACACACACACACACACACACACACACACACACACACACACACACACACACACGCATGCAATTCAAACACAAGAGAGCTTAGGGGAGATTTGTGATCTTGTAAAAACACATTGAGAGAAGAATGGCTCGGAGTAGTTGCACTTGTCAAACAGCACCTGCAGCCTGTGCCTTTCATGTTTTGCAGGCAGGAGAGAAATGGAGAGAGAGAGAGAAAGAGAGAGGGAGTGTGGTTGGTTGGTAATATCTGGCAGGCATTAACAAGTTGTGTGATGTAGCACTTTCGGGGCAAACTGGAGTGAATATTCAGTGGAGCACTCGGGTCGAGCTCACGCATGTCAATGGATTTGTGAGCGGGGCTGATCAAACTTAAGACTTACGTAAGTAATATTCGGTTTTCAGGAGAGCCGTTTCAAAAATGGGTCAAAATGTATATGACCTTTTGTTGATTCTTAATCTAAAACCTTCCAAAGCATTGGAAGGTGCTGTTAGGTAGCAGTGTGTGTATTTTCAGTCTGGTGGGCCAGTGGGTTTCCAATCCCAAACCCTGGCTGTATTATAGTCCCATGTTTGGTCTGTTGAGCTACACAGGACACTCATTACACTTGAAAACGAATGTGATCGACAGAATAAAAAAAGTTGCTTCATCAAAACTTGGTAGCATATCTTTGAAAATGGTTGTGGCTTCTCCCAAATGTAGACGGTAATGAAGAAGCACCAAACTGCACAATGTGTATCATCTTACAATCTGTTCAGAACTGTATCTTAGGGCAGAGTTCCCAAAGATGCATTTGCTTATTTTTCACACCTACGCCTTTCCATGTTTATTGTGTGAAGGATGTGTTTTACAGTGCGTCATGAAACAGTAAACTGAGCATTATTTCCGCACAATGCACTAGGATCAAAAATCACCGGTTTTCACGGATTTCCTGATTGCAAAGCTACAGGTAGCCAACTCACCATGTAAAAAACACCTCTGATGGATTTGTACCTTCATATTTGCAGTATTTTCCAAACACATCATGTAAAGCCGATTTGGCTTTGTAATAATCCTGTCTGTCCCCAGGTGAGACAGCATACAGCAAGAAAAGGCCCCCGTTGGGCTCCGTGCCAAGAAACATCCATCTTTATTTCGGAGCCCTGGCTTCTGCCTCATGGCATGCACGCTCACCCGGTGACTGACAGCTCTAACAATGTGGATTCAGCCAAGTAACACCCCAAGGCATACTGTAACTATAGCCGCACAGTGATTTGTGCTATCATCTCTCTCTCTCTCTCTCTCTCTCTCTCTCTCCCTCTCTCTCTCTCTCTCCCTCTCTCTCTCTCTCACAGACACACACCCACACATCTACCACACGTGCACACACATGCATTCTCTCTCTCTTTTTCTCTCTTTCTGTGTCAAAAAATGTCTTGAAGGACTGGGTTGCTTGAAGTCAGGATTTTTGCAACATACCATTGCCAGCTATGGTAGGGATTACTATACAATGCCTCACTGAATGCCTATATCATACTTCACATTACCAACATCTATTTGCCATTATTTATGTTTGTTGAGTTTTTCTATATCGCTGGTAGTTCTTGTACAGTGTAAAGGCTGGGTGCAGAAGGCTATGGTCAGTCATCTTAGCCAGTAAGTGGTGCTGTAGTGCCATTTTCGCGATAGATTCAGTGAGTAAGATGAAATTGTTTTTAGCTTTTTGGAAAGTTAGCAACCCATTTAGCCCTGATTGTGAGGTATGGCCATTTCTGTTCTGTTATTGTTTTTGTAAATTCATAAAATCAGAAATGCCATGACAGCTAGACTGTGTTTGGTTTGTCATATTCGCTCCAAATGCTACCAAAACATATTGATTCAGCTACTACAGAGAGGGAAGTGCCACCAAAGTGGATGTTTTATCAGTGACTAAAAGTGCATGACCTAGTGTATTTTAGATACTAAAATAACTAAATAATCACATTGTGGGCATATACATGTAAACAATGTAAGATGAGTATCCAGTTGAGAAATCAAAACACACAAATGGATACAGACAGGCTACATGGTCATTGTCAAACCAACAGACTTTTGATTAAATATAAAAGGAGTATTGTATTTTGTAAAATAGACCTGTATCTCAAGTGATGAACAGAAAACTGCTTGTATGAGACAATTATTTTCTGTTTGCAAGCCAGAATCTGCTTAAAGCAGGGGATCCCAGCACAGGATGTCACAAAACTTGTTCACAAAACTTATGACTGGACAGAAATGGCCCTTGTCAATTCTTGAGAAGAAAGCAGCCTTCACTTTCTCCTTATTGCATGTATTTTGTTGCACAGTGGGGAAGGGTACCTCAAAAAATAAAGCCCTTTTTTTAGTATTTGCTGCTGCATTCTTAATGGGAGATTGATAGCAGATTTTGTTTTTAAACAGTGTTTGGTCTCGTAAATCTTATGAGGGGGTAGGTAGTTGCTTTTACATCCCACCTCCTGTGCACACATATAAAAAATCATAACTGCTGTCTCCCATGTATACTTTAATATACCATTATTGACTTTTAATGCAGGCTTTCACTTGCGTCTCAGCTTCCCTGTGGTTGGATAAACGCTGTGCCCAGACGTAACGTACGACTTGCCACAGGACTTTGTTATGTTTTCATTGTGGTGAGCTACTGGAATAGAACAACATTGTGCCATGTACATAATGTATTATAGTCAAGTTTGAGGCCCAACTTCTGTCATTTTGGGTTCAATTGCACCATACAGAAGTGGTAATCAGGACAGAACACCTTTTCAGCCAATGTAAGCCTTGGTGAAACGCATGAGCAGCCCATGAGGTTAATACATCATGAGTTTAAATGATGTATGACCCTAACCACACCCTACTCTCTCTTTCTCTCTGTGTGTGTGTGTAATGTGTGCAAAATTGCCGTTAGGTGTTGCAAAAATGATACACCAATAGGAGACATCAGTATAATTTAGCTGGGTTGTGATGGACAACTATATTCCTCTGACCACTACAATATGGCGGCCCAAATGCTGCAGACACCTTTTCAATATTAGGACTTGACCGAGTGAAGAGGAAAAAATTAAAAACACGGCTACTCTTGGAGATAAATAGACAAAGCTTGAATGCAAAGAACCAATATGTTTCAGCTGTAATAGACTTCATCAGTGTTATAGAACTGCATGCTTTAGAGACAATACCTCTATTCCATGAGATCCAAGAAAGCTGCCTCAGGACTTGTGGACCAGTCTCTGGTCGACCTGATGACCTGGTCAGGGCCAATGTTTTGGGGTAACACATCACTTTTACTCTTTGTTGGGGTACACAGATTCCTGTTTTGTAAAATTAAAATTCTTCAGTATCTCATGCAGACAACATGCTCCTAATTGAAAAATTGCAATCTGTTTTACAAACAGAGGAATAGTGTTGCATTGCATTTTTAAAAAATGATCGACAACACACTTGGCAGCACAAGCCATATTTCATAGTTTCTGAAGTTGGTAACGCAAAAGTATACTTTTAATGAAGAGTAACATTGTAACGTAACTGGTTACTTTTTAAGGTAAATAACAAAGTAATGTGACAAATTACTTTTAAAACTACCTTTCCCCAACACTGTTCAGGGGATATTAGATGTATTCATCATGGTTTTATGTCCAATTTATGGTGTTGTATTTTATCCATCTTTCTTCCATGGGTCTCTCTCCACTGTGCACTAACAATAAAAACATGTGATACTTTATTGATCCCCACAGGGAAATTTTCTTTTTACTTGCCCACAGCAGCTGACCAGCCACTGTGCAGCACTGTTGGAGCTGGTAGGGATTCAGTGTTTTGCTCAAGGACACTTCATCTGGGCAGATGCTTGCCTACACAGGGGCTTGAACCCACATTCTCTAGGTTCCTGCTGCCCACTTTCTAATAAAGCAGACATACCATGACAACAGTCTTTGAAAAAAGAAATCTGATTAAGTGTTGTGATCCATCCTTAGTGGTTCAGAAGGCAGAAAGGGTAGAAATATATTGATCACTGACACTGAGAGATGCGTTTAGGTCTCATTTGATATTGAAAACCAGTGCAGCATGATGTTGCCGAAGACTCACAACCTAGTCTTCTCTTTTTTCTTTGAGAGGAGAAGAATTTGCTGTTGAGGATGAGACACACCTAACATACCACAAAATGAAAGGCTCCGGGTACAATTAGGAAGGAGTGAAGACTGTGTTAAAGCAATAGAGAGAGAGAGAGAAAGAGAGTGTACAGTTGCATAGTTCTTAGAGCTTGTTACATGATGATACAAGTTTGCAAGAGTACACATTACAGTTGTAAAGAGAGCACTATAAACCCTAGTGATAAAGATGTTTATATATATACAGATGACGTTGCTCTCTGAATCATTTCTTCGATGTTTCCTGGAGCCTACAACTCACACACTTACTGGAGAGGAGAAATTAATCCTACAGTAAGTGTCATTAAGCTTAATTGGGTTTGTGCAGTTGCAGCAACACTGAACAAGCACTTTGCAACAGCTGATGAATGCAAAATAATAAATGTTTCTGATCAAGAGCAGCTGCGAAAGTCAGGATGCCCTGAGGCAGAATCACTTCGGTCAAGGCAATTAAAATTATGCAGTGTTTTCAGGAGGGATCTATCAAATAACCAGTCAGTCAATTCACTCGATCCATCCACCCATCCATCCATTTCAGTGATGTGGCCCCTGGGCAGTGAACTGTCATCCCAGTCTGTCATTACCTAACATCAGTTTGACAAAGCTATGTATCTATTGAAGGGATTTAAATGATCATAATTGTCCCTCCTTTTTCTCACTGGTAACAAACAGCCTGGGCCCCGCAGCTATAGTTCAGAGGCAAGTGGTTGGGGACCTGTTATTTTTACCTCCCAACTATTATAAATCCACTGAAGACACAAAGGATGAGACTGGGTTATGAAAACAACCTCACACCAAACACTGCATCTTGTTTTTCCCACGGTGCAGCCGAGGGCATCACGAGGCAAATTCAGGTCAGGCAGGCAGTCAGTCAGTCAGGTAACACTTAGCGAGATGTCCCTTCGTGAGATGGCCTCTAGAGGGCGTCTTTGACTAAGAGATGGCCTCTCGCCAATGGGCTAAATGCCACATTGAGTCCCATAGCCTACACTGATAATACCATATTGTATCTCACACACTGAGCTACACTCTCCGGCCATCAATTTACAGACATCAACATGTTCTTCTGTCCTGCAATCCTTAACGGTAGGTCACATTATTACCTGTGGTATATGACATGTGAGGTAATTTAACCGATAAACGTGCCGAAACGCTAGCCGACCATTGCTCTCACACTGAGCCCGACTCTCTGCCGTTAATTTACAAATTTACAAACTTTAATGTTATTAACGTTGTGGTATTTCAGAGACGTGGAATTATTTAACCGATAACCGTGTCGTAATACTTCAGTGCATTGAAGTGAATTGAACACACATGCTGTGGGTCTGTACAGGATCTGTGCTATGTGTTGTGGACACAAATAATGTGAATATTAAGTTCTTCCACTACAAAATGATTATGTGACAGTAGCACAAAAAGGACAAGCCATTATCATGCGTTTGTCAGATGAAAAGGTTAGCTTACGGTTAAGGATAGGCAACTAAAACAACTTTTTGGTTAAGGTTTGGGTAAAGTTTAGGGTTGGTCATGGTTAAATAATGGCCACTTTTGCTGAATATGAAATCTTCTCTCAGTAGAAAGCTTCCTTACATGAGTTGGGAATTGAGCCCAAGCCGCCAGAATTGAAGGTAAACAGAGACATCCATCCGCCACCCTGACTTCCATCCCCTTATTTTCCACAACACTATTTCAATGTCAAACTGTGTCTTCTCTGTGTCTCCTCCATGTCATCCTTTTGTGGTGGGGAATCGTATTTCTCTCGTTGGAGAAATCGAGCACGTTATTTGCATTTTAAGTCACCATTAATCATTTTTACTTCTACATTTATTTCTACAAAGCTCTGTACTGGCCTTGATCTAATTCCACAGATCAAGCAACTTCAGAGTCTACGCTTTCATCGCCATTAAAGTGTCCTTCAGCAAGTCACTGAACCACACCTAACCTACCTGCTTCAGTGTTATGACCTCTCAGATAAAGTGTATTTCTCTGAAACTCTACCTTATGTGTTATTGATGCTGCTTTCTTGGCCAGGTTGCTCTTGAAAATGAGTTATTAGTTTTCAATCGGACTACCTGTCAAGTCAAAAAGTGTCAATTGAGCACTCTCAATCTCTTAAAAAATACCAAGACAGCAGCTCCCATTGCCAAGTTTGGTTGAGATTTGGTTTGGTTGGGTGAGGTGAAAGTATTCATTGTATTCAGTGAGGGTTGTGCAGCCAAGCCAGAACACAGAACAGAGCAGCTTGGATAATTTTACTTGGGCTAAACAGTGTCAAACAAAAAGCCTTCAGGTGCACCTTGAGCGCCGCATTCCCTGAAACCCACTAGAAGACAGACCAAACAATGGCTGACATGTCTCCACTATTCACCCGCCCCCGGCCGATAGCGACACCATTGGAGGATATTAATAGAAATACCTGTGGTTGCTGGGTGACGTCCAACCCGCCCCCTCCTTGTCTCCTCTGTCATGCACTGCCTCCTCTGTCTGCCATGGCTGCATAGCTGCTGATGGGAAGCCTGGGACGCAGCGGTAAACACAGTCATCTCTCTCTCTCTCTCTCTCTCTCTCTCTCTCTCTCTCTCTTTATTGTCGACACTGACAGAAAAGGAGTGAGACTTGTTCACAACACTAACACTAAACTCCCACTGCTGGTGGCCATAAAAGATTTGACCAACAGCTGTGGAGATGCCTTACTGACCAGAGCAATAACATTCAGCTTCTGATGTGGGAATAACTGACTAACTAAATAAATAAATAAAATCTTAATTTCAATATCTTGTGGTTTCTTATACTAGACTCTACTATAACTTAGGTTGTATCTATTAAAACTACACAACATATTACATGATAGTACCTGGCATTGTTGGAATAAACACTTAAACCTTATTGACATGAAGGGCCAACAGTGGGAATTTAGGCAGCCTATGTAAGATTTTCACTTTAATCTAGCCTACAATCTTCTCAGTAGGTCAAACAATATGGTGTAGGGATGAACTTCTAATATGTTCATTCCCAAATAGAAATAACAGATAATAAAAAAAATACTAAAAAAGGTAGTATTCAGCTCCTCCGCTATAGCTGGAGCCCCTCCCACCCCTTCAAACCATTCAGACTACAACCAGCTCCACCTCCCCTGCTGACGATTGCGCAGTGCAAACGATAAGACTGAAAAACCCCGGTATGCATCCCAAATTCTCTTTGATAGCGCGAGGCCAAAAACAGGAATAAACATGGTATTGCTATTGAAAGAAGAAACCTGAGATAGACCAAAGGAGGTAAAACTGATGCAGAATTGGCCATTTTTCTCCTAGACAGGTATGCACAATTTACATTGCATTATGTAACATTTGTTATGTTTGTTACAATGCTACGCCACTTTAGTGACAAGACACTGTGTTGTAAGCTATTCCCCTGTTATGCTAACTATAGCTAAGTTTAGCTGACCCATTCAATGAGAAGTTATGAATTGAGGACTATGATCTGGTGTAGGTGGTTTCAGAAGGGGGATTTTGAGGCAGGTCTTTGTTTTGATTTTGACTCGTCATTCATCTTTGTACCTGCAGGGGGTGCTATTTTACATAAATCTTACATAGTAACTGCATCACCAAATAGAATGTGTAATTACTCTCTGAAACCCTTTAGAGGGCCAAAAATATATTTTTCGCAGGGTGGAATGTGCAGGCAGGACTTAGCTGGGCAGATCTGGTGTAAACCGTTTTTTTTTTTTTTTTAAATACTAACCCAATACCTGGCTGTCAATCATGAAGTAACTCCAGAACGCCACCCCTGTACTTCAGCCGAGTGGTTTGGAAACTGATGCGTCTCCATCCCAACCACTTGAGCATGGCGGCAATGTAATCTTCAAATGGTAAAGGAAACATGTAAATACCTGAGGGAGTGATGCAGACAAGTCATAGAGAGCCTACCTGGAGAGCCAGTGAACTTGACATTGACAGTGCATTGTAGCTGCCTAGCTGTTTGTGTGTTTGTGTGTGTGTGTGTGTGTGTGTGTCAGTGTAGACACTTTTGAAACGTGACAGAGCATACTTGTGGCAGCGAGTACGTACCTGTCAATCACTTTCCTCGCCCTTCCTCTATCATTTTTCGTAAACAGTATTTCTCATACAACACACACGCACAAACACACTCACACATCCTCATGTTTCATCATACATCCGCAAACATGCTAAACACTTCCAGAAGTGCCTATCTCACAAGGTCACAGATACTGCACATATGCATATGCATGTAAATTGTGGCTTTGCTTAGAGTGAGTTGTAAAACTATATTTTTCTGTGACTGAGGCCCTAAAGGGGCTCACTGTGATAATATATAATTCATGTGGGTGTGAAAGGTCAGAGAAATGTTGTCAGTGGAGAAGTTCCAGGTGGTGCGACAGTATGAAATCAAAGACTAGATTCATGACTCTTGGATGTCTAGCTTTTGGAGAGTTCATGTCTACGAATACTGATCGGTCTGTTCTATATAAATAATGTAAATTCTTTCATGAGTGGTGATCCCCTTTAAAATAGGATTTTTTACTTATCGGATCCATGGAGCTGTAGTAGAGCCAGAAATGGATAAAGTAGTATTTGTAAATACCATATATGATGAACCTGTGCAGATGCCAAATGATTAGGATTCAGGGTTGCCACATATTGTCATATGCCACATATTGCCACATATTGTCGTATGTGGCAACCATGAAGTACCATGAAGTTTAGACAATTTCAGGGAAATATCTAAAAGTCAATTTAGTACATTTGTGTGTGATCGATAATATGCCTGACACTGTCTGAATTGTCCTGATGTGGTAAATTATCACACATTATTACTTATCTGGTGTTCTTTCCAAGTAAAAACAAACATTATTTGCAACAACTATTTGATCCAGGTCTGAAAAGAACTTGCCAGTGTCGGAGGGATGTGTCACCACCTACAGTTACTGAATTATTTTTAATAGTGACATCAGGGATGATGTTAGAGATGGTGATTTGTGGCTATGTTCAGCATTAAAACATTACATCAGCCAATGTAAGTGCAGTGTCCCACCTGTTCTGTCCTACATAGAAACAACAAATTTTAGAGTTTTTTTTTTTCTTTCCCTGCCTATGATGGATCGGCCCTTCATGGTTATTTGATTGCACATCATTCTCTGCCTCTTCCCACAACCCATAGGCATGTTGCTCTTAGTACCTTCAGGTTGTACTGTAGATCTGCTCTGGGCTGGTGCTGCCCAGAGCAGAAGTCATCACACATTCAAAGATGAAAATGTTCTACTGCATCCATGCAAAGATGAAAATGTTCTACTACGTTTTGATCTGGATGCAAAACATGTTCTCTCCAATATGTTGCTATAAAGAAACATTAAATAAATATGAATAATGCAATAGGTCTGAAGCTATTCAAGTACATTACTTCATATTGTTAGTAGAGTACAAATGATTATGTTAATGTATGTAGGCTTCACAACACAAAGTGCTGAATAAAACACTGAGATAGTGTTCTGTCCTTTTGATTTTCCTTGTTTCTTTTTCTCCTTGGAAACAGATGTGCATGTCTACTGTACATGTACATGCTGCACATCTAAAGAGGTGGAACTGCGCCTTTACTTGATGGCTCTGACAGATCCGCAGAAGGCAACCCACCATAAATGGGATAAAACTTTAATGATCCCTTGTGGGAAAATGTGGGCCTTTACAACAGCAAAGAATCTGATATAGATAAAAATACAACAAATAGGGCCAATTGAAGATAATGCAACAAACAGAACTTGCTGAAAATAAAGATACAGCTAACTATTACCACACAGAGAACGGTAAGTACACCTCCATCCACAGCAGAGCTTTAAAAATAACGCAGAATTGGGCTCTGGACTCGGCTTTTGCCATTCAAAAAAGTTTCTGGTCCCACTTAACAGCATTCCAGACAGAACATTCCACATCATCCACATACCTAATGATAACAAATAGCCTATTATTACAGACATATAAAGACACTAATGATCTGTCAAGGAGTAGACAGACATGCCATTAAGTACGCTGCCTAGCATTTTACTGCAGGCATAGCAGACGGTGTGGCCGTAGTCCTGGGCCATCCAGCTTCCAGGGGGTTGCTGCTGTGTTTCCTTTTCCTCTCACTGTCCCGTCTCAGCGGCTGGCCTGTAAATGTCACCACGGCAACGAGGGGAGGAGGGGGGGGGGTTCAAACGTGATGACGGGATTGTAGTCAGGTAACAGGATCATAATGAATGCTGGTTTGAGGACAGACGGGAGGGAGGGAGGGAGGGAGGGAGTCAGACATGGAGGGGAGGGAAGAAGAGCGAGACAGAGGTAGAGGGAGGAAGGAAGGAGGCCGGAAGAAAGGGGAGGAAATAAAGATAGCTGGGATAAAGAAAGAGATGAAGGGAAAGATGGGTAAATTAAAGAAGCAGGAGTGAGGGAGAGTGGAATGTGGTGGAAGGCTGAGATGATGTATGCAGGTATGAGCACAGTTGATTCAAGTGTAAGCCGCCTGATCTCATGGTAATTCATAGGAAATCCTATAGAACACAGTGCACCCTGGTTTTTTAAGCCCTCTGCCTAAACTTTGTATAGGAACAAACAGTAATACAGTCTTTACAGTGCAGAGTGGGTGGTTGGAGGCTTGGGATGATGCCAAAGGTACCTTGATCAAGTCCTATGTCAGGAAAACTCAGCAAAGTTGTTTCCTAGATAATCGTTTGAATCTGCAATAGGCAACTTCGCACATTGGCGGTTCCAAATGGCAGTCAGACGTTTCTGGAAATTCAATACCCAGAAATCATGTAACTTGACATCTGCACACAGCACGCTCATGTTTACCAACCCGGCCAGTCCGTGATTGCTTCATACCGCAGGAAACTAAAGGGACGAGAGAGACAAAAGAGCTAACGGTGGTGAGTCCAGCTTTCTGTGGCTCGCTGACACAGTTTGTATTACGCTCTTCAATTTTGATTTGTCACCTCCTGTAGGTGGAGAAGTGTCCATATCCGACACCAGAATTTCATTTGGTCTCAAATAGAGGAATGGGATTCTTTTCTCTACCCCACTTTGTGATTTAGGCTCATAAGACGGGTGCATTTTTACACAAAACTCTTGCCTAGTGTAACTTTAAGCCATGTGCATAAACATTCAACTACAATGACCACAACAATGAGAATTTGTTGGTGTAAGTGAGTAGCACAGATCTTCTAGCTCTTGGCCTGTGCTACACTTTACCCCTAGCACTATAGCCAGACAAGCTGTGATGTGGCCATTGTTCAGTTGCTTCTTCATAACAGTACTCCATAAAAGCCTGGGTGACACAGAAACCCAATAGCTACTTTGTGACAGCACCAGCCTTTGTTAGGGTGAGAAAAGTTCAAGATCCCCGAGGACGGAGCCTCTTGGCTGCACTGTCTCTCCCTCGGTACGTGACAGACACGCCAGGCCAAAAGGCCAGTGGAGACAAAGAACGCTGAGACAGAAAGGGGAGAGCCAGAATGAGCTAGAGCGATGACAGATTGGGAAATGGGGAGATAGGGGAGATGGAATGGAACTGGATTCTTGAAGACTGAGCGATTGCTTGTACTCTCTGTGGCATTTATGGGAAACTCTCACTCGCACATGGGCGTATGCAGTGTACACTCACGCCCTCAGCACCTCTTCATTTGGCTTCCTCTAACTTAAACTCCCATGCCAAAGGACCCCGTGATGCCCCCAACCTATGAGCACCCATATCTATAATTAGCTCCGAGACACACCCACTTACCACCCACGAAACAAGAACAAATGATCCAGCATAATTGCACATTGGACAAGTTCAAACAAAGAAGAAGCCCAGGTTGGAGGTTCCCTTTCTCATGAGGTACGGTACTGCTATAGCCACGGGGGAGCAAAAGTCATGAAATGCAACTCAGCAGACCAACTGGACACACCCTGCCTTGCAGATACAGACATCAGCAGTGGAGAGAGGGAGGACAAGAGTGAAACAAAGGCGGCTGTGGCACCAGACATAATTATAGAGAGAGGGGAGAGAGAGAGAGGCATGGGGTGGGAACCTGAAAAATGACAAAGCAAGGGATAGAGACAGGCGAACGATAGGGGAGGGTCTGTGAGAGGAGATGAAGGGGGATAAGACACTGAAAAGTGGATGGGAACAGTAAAGTCAGGCTGAGATTCAATCAGCTCTTTTTAGTGCCTCTTAACCCAAGGGAGCCACTCAGACGTAGGCCCAGGATTTGATTTGATCTAATCCCTTGTTGAGGCTGCAATATCTAGTACAACATAATATAGCCTACATGACTCCTTTACCATCCCAGTTAAGTTTAATTCCTGAGAGGGAATGCTGTGCTATGCATGACCTTCGGTAATGACAGTGACTGTGTACAACAACACAATGTCCTCACACTAACAAATTACTTTAGTTGACAGGAGCGCATTTGCTTTTTGCCATGGCAAATGATTCTCTTGTGCTGTTTTGGCAGTCAACATGCCTCTCATGATATCATACTCAATGACAACATGCAGCATGACTACTTAAGGCCTCAGTTTTCACGTGCTGTCAATAAAATCTCTTCACCCTCCCACAGTCAAAGGCCAATGCAAGGTAAACTGCTGTGCACTTGCAGTATAAGATGATGAGAGCAAATTGCCTGAGAGAGTTAAGATTACAACATTCAAGCCAGCGTTATTATATTCAGGAAGTTGTGACATACTACATCTGCCCCTGGTCAAATCATCAGTCTTCCTGTGCTCTCTTTAAGGTGACATCATCTTTCACTAATGCTGAGCAAGCACTATGGGAAACTTTGATGAAACTGAAAGATTTGGATTCATTCAAGATCAAACCGCCAACGTCTCTAATTGGTTTTTAAAATGGTTAAATCCCCTGACAGAAATCTTGCTGACGTATCGGAAAAATCTCGAGTGCCGCAGTCAATTGTAGACAGTCCATTAACGGATTCCAAGTTTGCATGCTTAACTTGGAGGCAGTGTATATTCACTCTGCTACAATCTGATTGTCCAACTATATTTCAACCAATTTGTCATCGGGGGCCCTTGTGCCTAGAGCCAATGATAACACAGCAAACGTATTTCATAAAAAAGCCATTGGATGGAAATTCTGCAGGCTTGAATGGCCGAGTGTAGAAGCCACTTCCTGGCAGTCACACTCTAGTCTTTTGATACTGGTCCTGTTTACTGTGGTTTCTAAGTGACAATCTCCCATCTCGATCAGCATTTGTCGATAGAGGCAAACACAGGACGTCTGTGTGTGTGTGACCTGAGTTGAGGGGTTGATTGCAGTGCTAGAAAGCTAAAGAACAGAGAAACACACTCCAGACAATGACAGGGGTCAAGTCATGGCCCCGCAGTGCCAGGCCTGTCGAAATAAAGCCCTCACATCCAGTAAATATTGACTCTGCTAAGCAAATGTTTACCTTTGGGGTTTCTTGAAGAAACTACAAGGCAAGTCATTTTTGATTTGCGCTTTAGGGGCAGTTTAAATGGTTTTTAGGCATGGATTGCAGCATTGTAAAACTTAAAGTATATTTTTGGGTGATTGTATGTTTTGTTGTCTATGCATGTGTGCATATATGACCATGCATTTGTGTGAGTGACTGTGTGTGCAGTAGTCCTCCTAAAGCTTTAACTGTAATGTACGTGAGGCATTTTTTACATGGGAAAACTGCAATCTGCACACTAGAAATGTTTAATGAATGCAAGACGACAATTTCCATTGTGCCTCTCTCAGTGTAAACTCCGACCCGCACAGTGGCTTACGCCTGACCCCCCTTTCATATAAACTCAATCCACAACAGATACTGGGTAGCCTGCCAAAAAGCCAGCTCAGCACTCTTTTCCTAATGTCTGCTTGCTGTTCAGATGCTGTTATGTTGCAAATGAACTTCAGAAAAAAAGACAACACTCGATCAGAGCCTGTCTTCTTTTATTGTTTAACTTTTAAGGTGGAGCAAGTCCTCTTTTTGAACCTGGAGGGTGGGAGATTCTAGCCTACGTTGGGCTTAAAGGCGAGGTCACTCAGTGAATGTCCCCGTCTTTCATTGCGTCTCCCTTTTGAAAGAGCAAATACCTTCGGTTTGATAAACACATGATCTAATGCCTCTGAACTCCAGTGACGTTGTCCTCTTGACTTCACTGCACTGTGCTCAGATACAGAAAATGTCCTGAATGTCACTGGTGTACAGTTAAGTTCAGCTATTATAAAACAATGTTTTGTTTACCATTAATTAAAGGGAGGTGCCTGGGTGATAATAAAAGAGAACATGCAGAGTGAACTTTTGGTTGTTATTCACCTGTCAGCTTGAGCAAATACATACCTGCGCATATGATGTGGAGTGTCTGAACAAAAACAACAATTGTGAGAACTGACTCTTGAAGTTGTTTGCTTGGGTAACACTGTGAGCACATAGAAGAGGCTTTTTTTTTCTCAGTGTTCACCAGCTGTTTGTCTTTGTTTCATGATAAGATACTAAACTTAAAAACTAAATTTGAGTGTGTAAGTCGGCAAAAGGGCTTATTCAATTGTGCCCAAACTCATCCTCGAGTATGTATTGCATACAATACAGTATACTGTGGTGTATATCACTCACTTAAAGTCCTAAAAGTGCTAAAATACTATACAACTAATCTTTTCTGCTAAGACAACACAAAAACCTCCACATGTTCTGCAGGAAAGAACAAATTCATATGAGGCTCTAGCATATGGATTCTTTCAAAGTCTACAGCATAAGTTTATTCCTCTGGCTGATGCACATCGACACAGGGGAAAACAGGAAAATCACAGTGTTTACCAACTATGAGAAGTACTTTGGTATAAATTCCCCCATACTCTAAGGGGAAGACGAATGTTTACAGATTGGAATGGATGGCTGCTGTATGTCATATTGAAATTCCATAAATATAAAGGACTCATTTGCTGCGTCAAAGTGGACGTGTCATGGTGTGATAAACGAGTACAAAGACTTCATAAATACCCTGGGAGAAAGGCATTGGGCCTGGGACAAATGCCCGGGATCCACTTAGAGAAGCAGAAAGATTTATGGCCCAGAAGGGGAGAGGAAAGCAGAAAAGGCATGGAGAGAGTGTGTGAGAGAGAGAGAGGACATGAGGGAAAGTGACAGTTTTTTTTTTTTTTTTCATAAAAGAAGAGGAAGAGGGAACAGAGAGTTCTGCAGATACACACTGGCCAACCGGGGCATTTGCACTCCCTAGCAATGCTACCAGTATCCCTTATTACCATTTTACAGTCTGTTGACAGCAGAGACTGACAAATGGGTTAAAGGTGAAATGGATAACTTCATGATAAGCTGACAAAGACTCTCCCCACTGAATGATATTCCCTCTCCTCTACTAACTCTAATCGCTCACAACAATCCTTCCTATCTCTCTCTCTCTCTTTAGCACTTATTTTATTCCCTTCTTTTGGCACTTATTCCGTACAGGATCGTTCTGAGGGTATTGCGAGGACACTAAGGCCCTGACCTTTGCACTCCTTACTATTGGGTGCTTGTACTCTGCAAAAAATCTCCATCTTAACAAGTCATTTAGTCTATGATTGAGTCCTAAAATTGCAATAAAATAGTAATTTTCTTAAAACACGTGAAGAAATCTGCCAGTGGGGTGAGATAATTTCACTTGTTTCCAATGGAAATCAACTTGTCTTAAGAATTTTATAGAATCAAGTGTCATTTTCCTGATAGTAGTGCAGTGATCTGCCTTATTCTGATACTGACACTCATTTCTAGAAAATTCCTTAAACAAGTGAAACTGCATTGGAAACAAGTGGCGTTATCTCACCTCATTGGCAGAATGTTTCTCTTGGTTTAAGAAAAATAAGATCTGAAGGCTGCGTATGAGACTAAATGACTTGTTAAGATGGGCGTTTTCTGCAGTGTAGTTTAGAACTAGTCGAATGCACCATGCATGAAAAAGCATGCATGGTGTTTGTGTGTGTAAGACCTAAATCCTACACGTAAAGGCCCACAGACAGCCGGTCAAAACAGTAACACTGTCTCTGCAGCATGTGAGCTCTTGTGTACGCTGCGCTTTCACTGCGCCACGCCATGCTGTGCCACCTATCCTAAATCAAACTGAACCCTGCTGCTTTTGCCCAATAAAAAGCCCCTCAGCACCGAGTTGCAAATCATCCACTCGGCCACACTTCGGGAGCATGGCCTGTTAATGAGGCGTTTAATTATCTCATGACTTTGTCCTCAGCTTTTCCCCCCAAATCCTGCACATATAGTACATACTATTGGAGAGAGAGAGAGGAGATAGAGAAAAAAGTGACAGCAAGAAAAGGCTTTTGGAGGGTAAAGTGGGTTTTAGTTTTAGTTTTGAATTGAGTCATAGCTCATTAGACAAATGATAGCAAGAGTGTGCTTTTTCCTTGGAGGCGAAATGGAGAGTGGTAAAGTAACACTAAGGTGCTTCGTGGCCAAATGGATGCGTGGGTTGGAAGACTTTTCCAGGAATCTGCGATCCCGTGATCCAGTGTGGGAATGGCGAATACCTTTTATTGCTCTCCTAGAAAAATAATTCAACTGCTTAATAGCTTTTGATGCTTCATGGTGTTCCTTTTCCCTTTTCCTTCTCACTTTTCCCTTATCCCCAATTCCTGTCTAACTCTGACTTCACCTTTCCTGGAATGTCTCAGCCCCCACCCCTCATTCTCTCACTCTTCCCTCTCTCTCTGCTCCATACTGGGAGGGATTCCCACACCTGACCTCATATTGCCCCATTTGAGGCACTTGTAGTGTCCTCTTTCCTCATCCTCCCCCTGGCCTTAGTTCCCCTACTCTCGACACACCATGCTACTGCCTGTCCAGAAATGGTATTTCAACCTCGAGAAAATAGCAGGGTAGCGGTTTGAGAGCTTCACCAGCAGGTTACAGCGCATTACGAAACAGAAAGGGATCACCAGCGGCGATAAGGAGCTCAGATATGGGCGATTTTAGAGGAATAAAGTTGTTTGCCTAAACCCGGATACATAATTATTGCCCTAAACACACAGTTTGTCAAGAACTACCATCCAATTACATTGTCTAATTATTTCTAGCTGTAACACTACTCTATGATCTCCGAAAGATCAGGCAGAGGACTGAGAGAAGAAAACAAGAGTGCACATGTAATAGGAGATGAGCAACCAAAAAAAAAAATCAAGGGTAAAAGAGAGAGAGAGAGAGAGAGAGGGCTGTCAGACTGTTTTGAAACGTTTCATGGAGAGAAAGAGAGAGAAGTTCAATGAGTTGGCAAAATCTATGTTTTTCCTCAGGCAGAACACAATAATTTTCAGGGACATTGCTGAAGCCGTCCAACTACAATTTCTTGTGCTGGAATTACTCCATAAACATCTTGCCACCACAGATATCATAAAAAAATATTGTGATTGGGCCATCAAAACATCCCAAATGTGGCCATGTGTAATCAAACAAACGTGGCATTTTAGCATTCGCTTCGAGTTTAATTTATGAGCACGGGGTAAAATCCACTAATTTTCTTCAGGCCTGTGGGATGTGATCTGTGTATTTCTATGAATTGTGTGGCTTTATGCTCAAAGACTGTTTGAACAACTCCAGCTCAGTTTGAGCGGTAATCTTCAACATGTGATGCGCTTTAAGTGGTTGCAAGCCACAAATTTTGATTGCATTTCATTGTTTTGTCAGTCGAAGCTGAACCTGACCCGCTTTGTGGCCAGTAAAGCTAACGAACACAACTGCAAGACAAACTGCATGAGTGAAAACGCCAAAGCAGAATCTGTGGTGAAGATATGGCTGCGGGCTGAAAAATATGCAAGCGGCTGACTTTGGTTCAGAGTTGACAGTAGTTGAATTGCATGCTGAATTACAACAAAGGATCACTCCCCAAGCATTGTTTTGTTTTTGCAGTGGGGAACCAAGATTCACCGTTCACCCTTAAATCTGCTTCAGCTTACTTCACATGGCCTGGACAGGACAATAGTCTGTCAAGGGGCCTTATTCCCAACTCCTCATCATGATGCCGGGTGCCAAGGAGGCAGGTTTTGGTATTACTTGTCTGGGAACCCCTCTTCCTAGGGTGGATACTCAAACCACCAAGGCCATTAATCTTTTTGTATTTGAAGAGCTGGCACTCCAGCAAGAATGGACACTGTCATGTGGAGGACTCCATTCAGTTTGTTCCCCCTCAAGGCCACCCTGCAACCCCTCAGTCATAATTCAAATTAAGTTAAAAACCCCTGGCCCCTGCTAAAATAACCCCCTTCCTCCCAAAAAATTATTTGCACAGCCAAGATACAATAAATCAAACCAAAGACCCAAAGCGCGGATGTCTCAGAATTCAGACATAAGCAAGCATCTAATCAAACACCTTACATCACACCTCTCTCCATGAGAAGACCTCATTTCGTAGAATGGGGAAAGCCCCATCGAGATTGAGCGGCGGGAGCCTGCAGCCATCTGCCTATGATTACAGCTTGGGAACAACACTACAACAATGGCCACTTGGGCACGGCAAAAAGCAGGGGAGAGCCCGGCAATGATCGCACACAACAATTACTGGGGAACCAAATCCCCCAAGTCGGCTGTTTGTAGGGGTGAAACCCAGAGACTTGGCAAGCCGCAGGTTGTGAGGCGTCCAAGACGCAGCTCAAGCCAACCAGCACACTCCCGATCGGATCAACGCCATGCATGGTCTCACGCTGGGGCCCTAATCAAAGCCGTGTGAGGAGGCTGTCATACATTCAAGCATGCATACACAGACGTGCACACACACACGCACACACACACACACACACACACACACACATATATATATATATGCTGTGTGGCTAACAACTGTGACAGAAGGCGGTTTAAAGCTGATTTTACAAAAGCAAGATGTCATGGCTTTGGTTGGCCAGTGTGAATTTTCTTTAGTATTGTCAACACTTTCTCACTTTTCTTTGGTAATTGTGGGAGACAGGGATGACAGGTCATGGGGGGATGACACACTTTGTGTGATTCGCTGTCATTTTTCCTCACTCCAAAAAGTCAAGAGGTTGGATCAAATATTTCTTGATTCATCTTTCTATACAATCTGCTACTTCTTAACTCTCAAGCCAGACTCAAGCAGCAATATGGCTCACTATAATTCAGTTTAATGCAATTCAATTTAATGCACAAGCGCACCTGATCAAACCCTTAATGTGACCTTAATAAATTGAATCAGATCACAAGATCAAGAGAAAAGAGTGGAAACCGTCTGTTCCAGTAATACCATAACATTTCCTTGGCAATGATATTTTCTTGTGAGGAAAACATTGGACTGTGATATGTAATCATTGTCAGTAATATGTAATTTAACCAATAACTGAAAGGCTGTAGAAACAATTGAAAGGTTGTTGGTTCAGTCCTGTAATCAGCTGTTAGCTCATGGCTGTTATTACATCTATGGTGCAGATCCAACATTGCCAAAGTAGGGTAAGGTGTGTGTGTGTGTGTGTGTGTGTGTGTGTGTGTGTGTGTGTGTGTGCGTGCATGTACAGGAGGGATATCTGAAAAGACAAATTCCATGTACTTTTTATAACTTGGCCAATAACATAATAAGCTTCTTTTCTAATGTTGTTAGTGACTACACCAGCAGGCACAGAGCATCTGTTTCTAAATTTAAGCCTGTTTCTTTTTTGATGGGCCTTCTATGTCTGTCTGAAGCCAGGTATGTAACTCCTGCCTGTATACTGCCAAAGAGCCAAAGAGGTGATTTTGCACTTGCAATTTCTCCAGTTTGTTTGCACACTCTGGCCAAAACCAGAACAGAGATGCTGATTTGTTTCAATTACTTTTACTTTTAAGGTAACTGCTTATGAGACTTGGACTCAAAAGAATCGTTTAAGTTGATGAATAGAACTTTTAATTTAAGTTAAGCCAGAGGAAACCCATGTTGGGTGCTTTTCATGTTCATGATAAATTCTGCAGCGCACAACTGATGACAGGCTCTTTGAAATGAAGGAGAGATTCCTGTTTGATTTTAACGACACCATTTAAGGGGAGTGCTGGAGAGGCTGTGGAAGCCACCCTGGTAGAAGAGGCCTTGAGGCAAAAACAGGAGAAAACGCTGTTCAAAATGGTCTCTTAGGTTTCAGAACAAAACATATTTCATCTTCATTATCCATATTAAGATTGTTGGTTTACCTCTGCATGTCAGATTTTGTTCTCGAGAGTTCAGCGCTGAATTGAGGCTGCAGGGCATTAGAAGACACTAAGTACAGTAAGTCAAGGTGCATGTGTGTTTCTGCATGTGTGTGTGTGGGTGTGGAGGGGGGGTGGGGGTGGGCATGTGTCTGTGGGAATGTTTATGTTTGTGTGCATGTGTGTAATGAGCTACTGACATTTACAACAGCAATGAACGGAAGCTGCTCAGTCAGTGGCAAATCGTCTGGCCTCGTCACTAGATGCATTCCACTGAACCTATTAAAAGTGACTTGTTAAAGAGTGGCTTGGCATACAGGTAGACTTATTTAAACAGGTAGACAGGATTAAATGCCCCGATGCTTTGGTATGTCTGTGAGCAGACACACACACCCCAATATAGCCTAACAGGGACTTCCCCACAAATCCTGGAAGCACTGTGTTCTCATACCTTGAATAAATGTGTACACGTTATTCTGTCATGGGAAAAGACAGCGAGCCTATCAGCCTGATGGTTAATGTTCTACATGTACGTCAAGGCAAATCAGAATGATGAGAAGGTAAAAACACTTTTATGCATGTTACATAAATAAACCAGAAGGACCCTGAAATATACATAATTGTTGTCCATATATTATTGACCAGAAAGTAACAGGCTTCTTCACATCCCACAGTAATAACTTACACTTCAAAAGGTTTTGCCAAATAGGTCTAGTCTGGAATTTATTTAATGAGCTCTGTAGGAGATATGACTTAGGCAATATTTTGACACCTGTTTCAATATGTGATTTCATCCTCTGTGGGAAAATTAAGTTATATGACTGATCATCTTCAGATTGTAACTATAATATTTATGAGACTCCAACCGCCTACTACTAACCCCAATGATGACATGTACATCTGTGGCTAATTGTAGATGACCATATGGTCATTTTCTAACATTCAAAATTGTGGATCACAAGGGGCTTCGCTGGTTAAACAAAGCATACTTTCCACTGCTATTCTGCTTTTCTGGACTGCAAAGTGTAGAATTTCTTGAATTGGGCAACAGAAACCATGAAATGAATCAGCGTGTCTGAGCCAATACATGATACTGACTGTTCATGGGTCAGAATGTTATTTTTCACTCTTTAGACAGATTTACTTACAATGTCACAAATTGGGCATCAGAGAGGCAAGTGTCGAGTGTTTTCCCAATTAATGGAACAATTCTAGTCACATTTTCACATTTGTTAGCATTCTAAATAAATCTCCATGGCAAGTTCACTGCAGCTTGTGCAACCGGTGTCACAGGAGTCTCATGCTAAGAATCATGCTCTCTGGAAACTTTTGGTACGAATGGCTTTTTGTCAAGCAAGTGCCATTTATCTTCCAAAGACATCAAACATCAGAACAGCAGTGTGAGTTTTCACCTCATCCTGTTCAGAGGGGGAGCTGTTCAGCTCAGAACAGCATTATTTGCACCTATTAGAGTTTTCCTTAATAATTTACCAACAATATGCCATTTCTCAGCAAGAAATGTGTTGCAAAAATAGTTTTAGAAGCTGTAGATGGATCCTAGCTTTACCAGTCACATATAATGATGCTGTGTAATTAACTGATATTCAGCTTTGTTTTGTCTTTGCACACATCATTTCCTACCATGGCAGTCAAAAACAAAATTACAACAACTTTCTCTGTCAGTAGTAACCTGTAGATAGGATATCCCAAAAGGACAGAGCAATCGATTGTTATCTGTCTTATTTCATAATTTAATTCCCATTTCCCAGAAGAGAATTCTCCCGTGGTAATCTGGTCTCAGGTTATAAAGCGTGTGATGTTAAACTGATTGTAGATCTATAAGTCAATATCATGTTTGACTGAGCCCTATCTCAGCACTTGATCCGTGTCGTAATCTCTGAAATGACATTTTGGAAAGCTGTTTTTTTCTTTTTTCTTTTCTTTTTCTTTTTTCCTCTCTCTTACGCTGATGGCTCCCCATGGGGATAGTTTTACATTGTTTGACATTTCCCCAATCCTTCTGAAACGCTCCACGTCAGGAAGGCTGTGGGCTCCTACCTGTGCCGGACGATCACCGACACACACCTTGGCAGCGCAGAACAAGAGTCCATTCTCCTTCACTGCAGACCGTGAAGTAAACACATGAGCAGTGTAAGAGGAACGCTTCAGATGATGAATTGCGGCTAGTTCATTGGTTCGCGTATGACTTCATGTCTAAGTGATTGACATTTCATAAGAGCTAAGCTTTTCAACTTGTCCTGGGCTTTGTGATAGCCACCCGCAAATGCCACTAGAAACCCAAGCCAATAGTGTCTATTAAACAATGAGCCATGCATGCAAAGAGCATCATTCCATCCCATGTCTGTGAAAATCTTACTATTGCTGTTTCCTACTGTTGTCATATTGTAGTCATGGTGGGGTACATTGTTATGGTGATGCAATATCTAAAATGCACTAAAACTTTATGAGTAACTTATGTCCCATTAGCCAGTTAAGTGTGTGGAGACAATGCCAATATGCAAGATTGTGAGTCAAAAAGGCAACACGTTTTTCGGCCTATGTATGAGTTTCTGTTTTTACTGGAGCAGTAACTAAGTTATGAAAATTATTAAAGTTCTATTTAGTTTAACAGGAAAAATTGCATTACTTATGACGATATTATTATAAAGATTTTCTTCATTATAAAACATTTCACATGCTGCGTGATTATTTTCTTCCTGATTTCTTAATTCGTATGATGACTGTCAGGAATCTTCTTAAAGCTGCAGTTCACCTTAGAGAGAGAGTTCACTAAATTCTCAGCATGGTGTCGAAACTCAGGTTCTTATTATGCACAGATCTACACCTAAACCAGTTACTTTAAAGTTAACTACTCCAGAATCCTTACCAAACCTTATTTTCTCAACGTATATGATAGTCCAAGTGTGTAGGGTGTGTGTGTCCTGATGTTCAGTGAACAGCGTCCTCATCTAACAAGGAGGTCGCCATTTTTAAGCACTTATTTGTCCGTTACACCTTACAGGTACAGTATGTGTGGTTGCATTTTTTTTTTAAGAAATGAACAGCTCCTTCATGCTTTTACTTGAGAGGCAGGGTGGGAAGACGAAGCTGGGGGCGGGTTGGGGCGATGCAAACGTACGTACTGTTAGGCTGTTTGGCACACAGAGCTGAATGCTATAATGGAAAAAATAAGCAGGCATTCAAAGAACCTGCGGTGCTACGCTTGTGCAAATCTCTCCTTATTTTTCCCTCTCTCTCTCTCTCTCTTTATTGTACATACTGCAGATACACAGTCAAGCTTAAAGGCTTTCACACAGTAGTGGAACTCAATCCCAACTGTAAGGCAACTCAGTCTGTATTTGTGTGTGTGTGTGTGTGTATATGTTCTGTATTTGTGTGTGTGCACGTGTGCATGTTCAGACAGCTCAAATGTGAAGTGCCATAGTTCATGTCAGCAAAGTGGCGAGGTGTTTATGGCTGGAATGGAACACAGTGGCTCATGTTTTCAGTGAGGAGAAAGGTTGGAGCATGCATGTCTCAGACAAACACTAGACCCTTTTTTTCCCTGTTGTGCGCTTGAATTGGTTAAAAGCTTTTTATAGTAACTCATTTCTGGCATTACTGCATCTTAGCTAATGTGTATTTACTGTAACAGAGCATACAGTGAGCTTGATGTATAGCTTTAAATACTTATGTGCCAACATCAATGATGTTTATAAATGACTACTTGCTGAATCATTTCTAATTTAATTATTTATCTAACAAACTGTCAATTAACGTTATAGTTAAATGGTTTTTTTTTTGGTGTCTTCTTAGCAAGGCAACTTCATACTTTCTATAGAAGCCTGCTCCCAGCCTACTCATGGCTAGCAGGCATAAAAAGATTTCAGAAGGTCTCTGAGTTCAGTCTAACTAAATATTCCACCTCTTATAGACTATGACATCATTGCTTAATGAATAATATATAGGTACGATGGGCAGACAGACTCACACCAGTGCAGAAATATAGTAGTGGTGAAGGTGGGTTATAGTAATATTTGGTCCCATTCACAGGAGAAATATCTTCTGTTATTATTGTTGTTCGAAATTTATTTGACATCGTTATTTTTTTACCGGGAATCACGTTGGATGTGTATCATGAATTTAATTCTCTTTTCCGAGAAAGCCCTCTATATGACAGTAAAGTTACACAATAAAAAAATACATTTTAATAATTAGGCACAAAGAAAAAAGAACAAAGCCAAAGCATAAACATAATCAAATACAGCAGAGCTGAATCACAGAACACAGGGCATTCATATAAAACAGGTGCATTCATTACTGATGACCTAAATTGAAACAACATAATGGGTGTATCTAATTTGAATGACTGTAATCTTGTTTTGATGTCTTTAAATAAGCGTTTTTAATTTATTACTCTCCTTTGGTTTGTTTGCGGGGTGTAGGCCTATAAGTCACAAAGACAAATATCATTAGGTCTGTGATGACGTGAAACTGCTCTTGGTGAAGTTTGATAAGTTTCTATTATATACTTTGAAAATCAGTCATTTGCAATTATTTTGCAAATCAGTCTAACTATAGGGACAGACATCACTGCTTTGCTCTGGTTACCAAATATCAGCTTGCTTCTCTGCAGCAAATGCATCCTCCATCTACTATTTCAGAAAATAAGCTTCCCAGTGCCTTCAAAGAAGGTAGGAAATGGGATTGTAACATGGATAATTAAAGAAACGGAAACACGGGGGATATTTTCAAGTGGAAGCCAAAAACAAAAAGAGATGTATGCTGCTTTAGTACGCAATACTTTGATTTAAATAAGTTATTGTTTTTAGAGTGTTATGACAGCAAAGCAAGTACAACAATAGCTACTTTTGATATGGCTTTGAACTAGAAGACTACTGTCTCTTTAGACGTACACAGTTGTGAAATATAAAACATCTAATGAAAACAGAACTATTTTTATGTCTTTGTAGAAACAAAGATATAGTTTATTGAAGGATCCCAATAGAGATCATTTACACTTGTTTGCAATGATGATTAATCACAAAATAAATACTGTAATTATATTTATAGGAGTTGAAATGTCCCACCCTGACTCACTGCAACAGAAAGAAAGCTACTTTCTGAACAATACCATCTTCAGTGTAAACTAAAAAAAGGACTTTCCCTTTTACAGTGAAAAGTGTTATTACAAGCAAATGGCGGGATCATCTTTCCCTAGCTCGTTCCTGGGTTCAAAACACACAAGCCTGGTTTTGTGTGGCACAACAAGGAGGTTCTGGAAAGGAGAACCAAAGTAGGTATGTGGACTGAGAAGAATGGGACTATTGTCTGCGGCTGGTTACAGTGTGCAGAATCTTGTTAACCTTTGGAATCTGGCATAGGATCAGGCTGGCAGGAACACAAGCCTTGGCACCTGCCTTTGATATGCCTGGACAAGGAGGAGTGTGGACAACCTTGTGTCTCACACACTCGTATGCATGCACGCACACACACACACACACAGGTTAATACTAAAAAAATCAAATTTGTAATATGTAAGCTTGCAAACCCATGTCCAACATTTTAACACAATGTAACATCGGCGCAACGACAATTCATCTCTCTTCTCATTCCTCTTCTTTTTCTGCCCTGGCTGGTGAACGACTTTTAAAACACGTAGGTTAGCTTAGCCAGCTGCTAGCAAGCTTGCAAACACTTCAGAGACTTCAAAGAAACAGAACTTACCAATTTATAAAAAAAACAACAAATGCATCATCAGTCATTCTGAGGTGGAAAAAAAGATTTTCCTCCAAGGACAATAAACTTAATTAACAATGTTAAATCACTAGCATGCTGGATTATCAAGATGATGAATATACTTAGCCTTAGGTCATTACTGGAAATACCCTAACCCTTTTTATTACTGACCCCAAACTGCCGAAACTATACAATGGGCCCCCAGACCAACCTGTTCATCACTACATTTTTTAAATACTTCCTTAAAGTTAGTCTGTGCAGCCCCTAATGTCTAATTCTATTATAGAAAATACTGATTTATTGTTGCTGGACAGAATAATAATTTCTTTTTTTCTGCATTAATTGTCATCCAGCCTTAGGTGGCCCAGTAGACATGTGAGGGGTGTCAGGATTTTTTTTTTAATGTAGAGTTGTGCAATGAGCAATGAAAACTGACACCACACTGCTGATAATGTTGAAGTGCAAACTGCGAACCTGTGGTAAGAAAGGTGTGGGGGATCTAACACTAAATTCTGAACCATTTTTCATCCTAATGACAGACCATCAACATGAACACATTTTTGTCTGTCTTTACCCTATGATTTAAACTACAGTATGCAACTGCTGTACGCAATCCCAATATTTTTTTTTACTAGTCTGTGGAGTTGGACTTCATGGTCTACTGAGTAAAGAGCAGTATGAGAGCCCCAGGGAGACTGTTTTGTATGTCAGCATTGAAACTCCCTCATTTTATCATTGACTGACCTGAGACAACCCTCCAGTGTAATAATTGAACTCCAAAAATGGACAGATTCTCAAACCGACGGTTGTTCCCTTGCACCCTTGCTTGCGTTACTTTCACCTTGACATTGTGCCAGCTCCTTTTATAAAACTCTTCCTTTGGCTTCGTGCCGAACTCTCTAAAAGTGCCCTCAAATGGCCCCTGGCAGTGTGCAGTACTGGCACGTCCCAGAACCGCAGGTGTTCCCACTGGTTGTAGCCATGTCCTCACCCCTTCTGACCCTAAATGGGCACTTGCCAGAGGATTCACACGCCCAGGGGGTCTACATCAGAATGCTTGTACTTAGGCCAGGACTTGGACCCTGGGAGGGGGTGCATTATTTTGAGGCCAAAGGCACAGCACTGTAGTATTGTAGCCATCATCTGGTAACAATGCCACAGCAGAACCAATCGACATCAGTAGGAACTTAGACGCAGCTGCAGCTACGAGCCCACAATGACACAGCATGGCACTCCTGAGGGGGCATGTTGTTGCTCTTTCTCAGAGGTTTTTCCTGGAGAACCTGAAGTGACTGGTCTAAAACCTAAAAAAAGAAGGGAGTCTATATTAAAGAAAGGGTTGCAAAATCTTTTAACATCTTTCAAATCGGTTGTTTCTGCAATATAAACGCGCACATAAACTCATAATAAAGAGCCAAAGGTAGGTCTGTTAGGGCAAGACACTTCACTCCTCTATACCTGCAGACTATCAAACTTCGTCATGGCGTCATAAAAATCATTTTCTGCAAATTATGTCTGTTATTTATTGATCAGTATTCAATTAATGAAAGAAAATTAAAGTTGTATTACTGTGAAAATGAATATCATCACCATACATGTGCTGTACAGAATCTGTACTGGCAAACTGTGTGGCAAGTGTAGTTGGCCAGTAATGTTACAAGTCCATCATATCACAATTGATCAGAACTGAATTAGAATTGGAATAGTAATAGCTTGCTATGTTGGACGTATTAAGCTGCTTGGCTAGTGTGTGGTGTTACTAATAACCGTTACATCCTGGGTTCGAATCCGTCCCAGGACCTTTGTCGCATGTCATCCCCCTCTCTCTTCCCTGTTTCCTGTCACTTTGGTTCCATAACCTACTGCTACTTGCTACTGTGTGCTAAACTCTGAATGGCCAAAATTTTCCAACAATACTGATGCAGAACTGCCATTTTTCCCACGCCGCAGCCGAGAGCATCACGGGGCAAATTCAGGTCAGTCAGTCAGTCAGTCAGTCAGGTAACAGTGAGATGATGCGCTTCGTGAGATGGCCTCTAGAGGGCAACTGTGACTAAGAGATGCAGTGTTTCCCATACAGAAGCACAAAATCAAAAGTTGGTCAATGTAGAGAAATTAATCTAAATCGATCTCTGATGCACCTGATGTCGCATCACATCATGCCTCTAATTTGGAGATGTACAGACAGAAGACCAGCAGCATTGAGCTCAATCCACAGAGTCTCCCAGTGTGAAAACAAAAGTGAAACTTAACATTCCACCATTTGCTGAACTACCGGGATTTGTAAACAGTTACCATTTACAAACGTCTTTTGCTGCCCTTCCAACATTAACGGTAGGTAACATATAGCCCACCTTGTAGTATTTAACTAACGTTAGTGGAATTATTTAACCGATAACTGTGTCGCAGTGCTTCAGTGCATCGTATTGAATTGACTTGAATTGAACTGAACATGGGTGGGTCTGTACAGGATCTGTGCTTGTTTGGGATACAGTTGCTTGTTAGTAATAGGTAAGGTCACACTTAATTTGGATAGTCCAATGCTGCTACTCAACATACTATCAAGTGACTATAATATGTCACTGAAACGTCTGGTTTCAGGTGATACGATAGTGTGAAAAGTAGTCTATAAATATTCAATGTCTGGGTGAGGGTTAATGTTAGGTTGTGGTTGTGGTTAGGTTTAAAAATAGGGTTAGGGTTAGGCTAAGGTCAGGATTGGGTTACAGAGTCTGTATAGATGCAATAAGTAGGCTTTGTTGAAACTTTGAGCACTTTTTGTCACCTGATAGTTAGTTGAATATCAACACTGCACTATCCAAATAAAGTTTTAGCACAGTGGCATTGCAGTACTAATTAATCAGTATACCTAACTAGCTTAATGTTTCTTTACAATATGGTAGTGTGGAGCTGGCTAGGTTCAAAGCCAAACTGTTTTTTAAATTACACTACCAGCCAACAAGATTGATGGGGCATTGTACATAACATGATTCAAATAAAGTTGCTTCAATTCCAATACAAACAGTATAGAGGCTTTGCAAGTTGCATCACAAATCTTGTAGCAACCACAGCTGCAACCATTATGGAGCTTTATGGGAGAACTAGCTGTGCACAAATAATGGCTCCATGTATAACAATTGGGCTAGAAAAAGAGAAATTCCTGAAAAAGATTATTGTGGTGTGGATGTAGGTCAATTTATTAATGTTATGTCCAACTCCTCCTGACTGTCCCATGACACCAAAATTGCTTGGAACTACAACTGAGAACCGTAGAAGATGGTGAACCAAGTGATTCCTGCTGTAAGCGAATAGTAACGAGGGCAGCCAAGGTACTATTTTTAATATATCTAAGAAATTGTTTGGAGTATCATCTTTTCCTTAGACTCCTGAACAATATTTGGATAGCCTGATCCATGTCCTCTTTTTTGGATGATATTCTATATAACCTAATAATTTGTGGTTTAATTATTCCTTTTAAATGTGTGTTTTGGATGGTTTCCTTGTTCTCTTTGAGGGTGTAAGGTTGGGGGTGTTGTTTTTCATTTATCGTTTTCATTTACGGTTTCATAGTGTGGCCGTTGTGAAGGCCTTTGACACTATATATTTGTGATTAAGGGCTGTACAAATAAACTCCCAGGCAGGAAAGGAGAGGAAGGAATGACATATGCGACAGGTCCTGGGCTGGATTTGAACCCAGGACGTTGTGTTTACATGGTACACACCTTAAATCACTGAGTCAAATAAAGTACAGATAAACTTGATACCAAGAGAGTGATGGTTAGCTGATGTACATTGGTACACTGACTCTCACTTTGATATTCTTTACCAGAAAATTCACAGATTCAATATGTAGTCCTACCTACTACGACAGCTAATGTAAAAGTTGATTCAGCAGCTGTTCACGCTCTGAATGTGGATTTCAAGTAAGTTCAGGAGCACATTAAATTAGGAAATATTTCTTGCATTAGTTGGCCTCTTCTGGGCTATTCCCTTTTTCTCTTTGTGACTTTCTTTTGTTTGGTCTGAGTCAAAGGTTTTGCAACCTAACCACCTGAGACTGACAACTAATATTATTTAAGGCCTTCTGCTACAGTGCACTTATTTCTCTGTTTTCTAAAAACAACAAGAGGATAAATCGCTTGATGCTTTCTGAGCCTCCTCTGTCTCCAATTAACACGAAAAAGAGTGAAAATAGGGCCTAAATCTACCGAAGACAGTCTTTGACAGTTTAATACTTAGACTGAAAAGATGAGACTGACATACTAAGCCCATTTAACCCTGGTTAAACTTTCAACTATGGATTATGTGTACTTAAAACAATACAGGATGAGTTAAAGAGAACACATACTCTATCAAAGATGACTAGATTGATGTGATTTCTAGCAAGGCCCCAGATGTAGGAGGTATATTGCAATGGGACTCTTGACACATCCAGGCCAATGCTTTGGCTTCAGAGGCCAGTCAATCTTTGAATGCAAATGTCAATGGACATCTGGTGCAGAATGACGCAGTTCCTTCCCTTGTGCTCTCTCTCTCTCTCTCTCTCTCTCTCTCTCTCTCTCATGCTTACGTGAACTCTTGCAGAAAAAAGCACTTGCATATAGACCTGGGTCAAATAGTAACTGGAAGCAATTGATTTAACATTACTGAAGTACCTGATAAATGAGTTTTACTGCATTACAGATAATGTCAGGTAAGCTTTCCATCACAGAAATACATATTAACATGACTTTAAACCTGTGATTGTCTAAACCTTCTGGTATTTATTGTGTTGTCCTAATTGGCAAACTCCACACATCTAACACCTACGTACAAACCATATGAACCAACCATAAAAGTGTTGAGTAATACTATTCATATTACTCATTTGCAGATGATTTGTACACCACTCACGTTATGTCTGCCTTTGGTCTATCTATTAAACAACTAACATGCTGGTGGCTTAGTGGTTTAAGGCACGTACCATGTAAACCTGATGTCCTGGGTTCAAATCCGGTCCAGGTCCCTTGTCGCATGCCAACCCCCTCTCTTTCCCCCATCTTTCCTGTCTCTCTCTACTTCTATCTATCCAATAAAGGTGAAAATGCCAAAAATAATGTAAAAAAAAACCCATCTAACAAGCTTTGCATCAGTGACATTTGTATCTGGGAACGTCTGACCATACAATGTGCCTTTGTGTAAATGAGTAAATTAATGGAGGAGCATGGCTAATGTTTTATTGCCCTTGTTACCCCTAATTCTATTTCTGTAGATGTTCACACAGTATAAAATGGTCAATAACTTGATTTTCAGGTTTTCAGGTCAAAGCGTGAATTCCATCCAGCAGACCTAAAAAATTAGCATAACTTAAGACAAGTCTTGACAGTGCATGAGATGAAGTGCAGATATTTGAGTTGAGGGAGAAACAGTGTGCATCTGTACCAGCGAGGTTGAGCTATGTTGCAAGGTATGCATTGTGTGACTACATCAACAGCAAAAAGGTGAAAGCTCATCACACAACGTGAGATGCTTATCTTTTTGAGTATTTTAAAGGTATAGGAAACTTCCATGATCCACAATTTCTCATCTTCTTTTGTGTTACCTTTTGTGACATAAAAAGCATTTCATTATTGTAAGGGTTTTTTTTTTTATCTTGCAGACCTTGGTGGATGATGGACAAGATAGCTGGATGATGGATAGATAGAAAAAAAATGCACAGCCTAAGGCAGCTGTGAGTCTATTCAATCACTGGGACACCCTCACATTGTCACACACGATTTAGATGCTCTTTCAGGGGAACATGTTGTTTCTTAAAGTCCATTTCTTTTCCTTTTCTCTGTCCACATAGGCACATAGGTCCCATTTCATAAAGGAGAAGGCCACCCTCTCATTTTCACCCAGCAATGACTGGAGTGTCAGGTCACCTGCTGAGTGTGTCTATTCATTAGTCTCTACTGGTGGCTATCAGCCCTTTAAATTACTCCTGATAACACCCCACATGACAGCATAATGTATATATGTGTGTAACCCTGTCTCCTCCAGCAAGTATTCCCACAGGCTATTGATGTACATTAGAGTGTGTTCTCCATCAATACGCCTGCTATATAAGAACCTTTCTAGTAAACATATTCAAAACAAGGTGATAGCTGTAGGTTCAGGCAGCAGGATTTTGCAACAACCTTAAAGTGTCAAAACACTTTGTGGCCCAGGGGCTCCTCAAGCAAACCAAAATAGCGGAGCGTTTCATTGTCAAGTCCGTCATGCAATGTGGAGAGGGGAATGTGTAGTTATTTATCTAACAAAATACCTCCTATGGAACTAAAAATGGGGCTGATAGAGAGGTGCTTGACGCGCTGCGCCAAATCACATAAGTACCTGTCAGCTGCGATGAACGAAGACCCCTAAAACTGACACTAATTGGAAAACATTAAGTAAGGGCAGAGTTGATACTGGAGCGGGTGGAGACATACGTTTTAACTTGTCATATGTGATTTTGGTAGCTAGTTTCACAGTTGTGTTTCGATTGCTCCATCATAAATTCTCCCAGTCCATCCTATGCTACCCTCAGTTCTTAGCATCCTTCTGAAAACCCAGTGGCTTGCTTACAGGGCTACTAAAGGAACTTCAGTCCCATACCTTGAAACCAAGACAGTCAGCTAGGGCACCATCTTTTTTTTGTAGATGAAAACCCATCTAACCTCAAACTAATATCACCTTAACCTCCCTCCCAATCACAACACCTCACTTAAAATTTCTCTCATGATTCTTCTACTATCTTCTACTAAATCTTCTACTATTACCACAACCATAAATTCCCAAGAACACCATCTGCACCCCTTTTTTGTTTGTTTTCGTTTGTATCCTCCAGTCACCATCCCTTAATAATCTGGGTTTGTATTATTTCCAACATCCACATAACTGTTTTGTTGTGTACAAATGGGCACCTATTCCCTGATGTACGTGGTTTCCGAAAATGTCTGGAATCTATCTGAAAGGTCTGGAATCATACAGATAGGCTATGTAGTACCATTTATTTTTTTCTTGTTACGCTTGTTTTCCCTGTACACACTAGTTGTCATGTGGCTCAGTGGTCTAAGGTGCCAGGGTGTCTGTTCTCCTGATCTGGTGTTTTTTAAGATCAGAGAGATCTGAGAAGTCAAGAAATTGAAGGGGATCAGATGTTTTTACTATATGTGTATCGGAAACATTTGACTATAATCTGAAGAGTCTGGAAGTATATGGATAAGTAGTACCATTTCTTTTTCTTGTTGCACTTGTTTTCCCGTATGCACTAGTTGTCAGGGTGACTCAGTGGTCTAAAGTGCCAGGGTTTCTGGTCTCCAAATGGATGTGTGACTTCATAAGGATGGATGGATGGATGCAAGAGATCTTCCTCTTTCATAGCATGTCTCAGACTTAGATCAGATGGAAAAAGAACGCCTGCTTTATCTTAAGGTGTGGCTCCTCATGTCAGAATCTTGGGTGAGTCCTTGCTCTTAGTTCATTTCAAATCAGGAAAGAGAGAGTGTGACCAAAACTAACATCTGCCAGAAGAAGGGATGGAGAGAGAAAGGCAAAAAAGAGAGGGGCGTGGAGACCTCTGAGCCAGTGCCTAAAGTAGATGCAGTTTATCATGATGACAATCATAAAAGCCTCATCATTTAAAAATATATATGTATTTTTGGCATTTTTGCTTAATTTGACAGTCTACGGTGAGGAGGGAGTGGGGGGTGACATGTGACAAAGGTCCTAAGGCAGATTCAAACCCAGGATATTGCAGGTATACATGGTATGTGTTTAACACACCTGAGCCACCAGAATGCTCAGGCTTAGTGTTTTAAACTAAAGCTAGTGCTGCTGTGGAAACTTCAGTTTTAAATATTAAAATCAGGACTTGCAGATTATTTTGACTCCTCTAGCTCCAGCGCCCCACCTGAATGGGACAGGTCACCTTTTTCCAAGGGAGAATTATGGTCTCATATTTTGAGGTGCTGATCCTCATCCCGACTGCGTCACACTCAGCTAAACTGCTCCAATGCAAATCTGAGATCACAGTCCAATGAGGCCAAAAGGATGATATCATCTGCAAAGAGCAGAAATGCCACCCTGACATCACTGAACTGGACACTTTCCAGGCTTCAGCAATGCATTGATATCCTGATATCCTTTATATTGTCCACGGTGAAAGTAATTATTTGATCATATTATCTCGGGTAGCAGTGTAAATGAAGCTGAAAAGAGCAAAAAGAGAATTGAAGTTAATGCTTAGAATAAAACCAGCAAAACAGTACTCAAACGGTCAAAAGTGCGATCTCCCACAAAGGGATTTGACTGTCAAAGTGCTCTATCCTCATCATCAGGATTATGAACCTAATGAGATTTAGGTCAAGTTTTCCAAGGCATTAGTAAAAAAAAAATGTGTGACGACACCCAAAAAGTGGATTAGGCCCTTGACGCATTCAGCAACTCACGAGAAAGAGGTTTAAAATCTAATTCTTGTGTGTCTGACCCACAGCAAGCCAATGAAGGAGAGTGTGCCGCTGTACAAAACGTCAGCAGCTGTACTTCAGCAGTGACCAGTACACTGGAGTGGATAGAAAATATGAAGAAAAAAAGTTAAATACAAAAGAAGTTACAGAACTTTAGTATGATGTTTTTCACTGTGATCACATGGAATACAACTATAGGTCTTGGCAGTGGAGCTGAGTAGGCCCAACAGTGAGAGAACACATAAACTTCACTCCATATTTTTTTAATGATGGTTTTTCATTTTGTTTTTCGAAAGTGTCTCACTAAAACTTCTTCCAAGGTTAGATCTGGTGTTTTTTTTTTAAACATCAGAGAGATCTAAGGAGTCAAGATATTGAGGGGGATCAGATATTTCCACTACTGTATCTGAAACATTTGACTGTTATCTGAAGAGGAAAGGAAGTACGGAAGTCTAGAAAGTAAGCATGAAAGCACACAAACGTCAAGCTTACAAGAAAGAGGAACTTTTTCATCCAAGAGACTGATAGGCTACATCTGGCTGCCCTCTACCTGAGGGCGATTTCCACTGGAGACATTGCTGCCTTGCATTATGCAAAATAGTCAAACCGTGACATCTACACATTTTTCTCACATGTTGGTCAATGATTCTTGCCATTTTTGTAAGGCAAATCTATTGTAAGCATGTGGCGTTTCTCTCTTGCATCACCATTTGAATGCCCCTGAAGATGGTCTTCTAAAGCTGATGCAAGCTTATGACTAACTATATTTATTAAACCAGGCATGTTGATGAGGAACATTTCATATTAATAGCCACAGCCTGAAGGAGTAGTTGCAGGGATAGGCCAATATTGCCACAATCTTTTACTGAGCAGCTTCACTGCAGCAGCGGGGGTTCAGTACTTTGCTCAAGATCATTTTATGATTATACTCGAATAGGGAACCTTCTGATCACAAGTCCAATTCTTCAACCTTCAGGCGACCCTCGCCCCATTAAACCAAGCGTCCCATCCAAGCAGGAGACCAGCTGCTCTCATGTCATGGATGGAAATTCACTTGCAGGATCATCTACTGTAGCTTGGGAGTTTATGCAAACCTCATATGGTTCATTTTCACTACAGCTTGCATTTCTCTCTCTATTTCCATGACACAAGCAGAATGTTAAAGACGAACACACTATTCTGTAAACATAGCATGTTAACGTGCATTAATGGCAGTGGGTTTGTTTGAAAGATGATGCCCCCAGGGTAATTAACTTGGCGTCTTGGTAGCTATGATGACTAATTGGTGATCTTTGTGTGTGTGTATGTGTGTGTGCAAGTGCGTGTGTGCACTTGTGGGTGTATTAGAGCTTGAATGCAAAGTGTCTTAGGCTCCAAGGCTTCCAAGGCTTGTACAGCATGCCAAGTGACAGTTGGCAAAGACCTCACTTCGCAAAGGTTGATGTGCCATTATGACACAGAATGGAGGATTCACCTCAACCGCAAACTGCCTAAGGGCTTCGCTGTCTGGCAGGCACATGTTGGGTCCCGGTGTGCCACTGATCATCTACACCTCCCAAAGAGAAGCACACATCCACCTCCTCCTTTGGGTTGTTAAGGCTATCTGTTACTTGGAAATTCATTGTTAATACGAATGCATATGTACACACACACACACACACACACACACACTCATATACACAGGCACACGCTCTCTCTGTCTCAAAAACACACGCGCCTACACACAGAGAAAATACTCACTGATGGATTAGCGTAATGTTATTTGACAGAATTAAAGCCACAGATAAGGCCATGTGTAACTCAAGTTACAAAGAGGGAAATTCATCAGTTTTGGAAGGGCTTTACATAGTACAATCAACAGAGACATGAGTCATGGCATATTCTTTAGTCAACATTTTTCATTATATAAGATAACAATGGAGATGAATCAGGATAGAATTCCCATGGCCCAATACTTCCAAACAAACCTATGGCTGTGTACACTCCAAAGGTCACATTTTTACTGCGGCTGCCTCCAGCCTTCATTTCTATTTAAGTTGATTAATAAATGATTCAAATCCCAGTGGAATTGTATCACTTCAGTCACACAAACATTTGCAATGGCACTGTTGGTCTGCACTTGAAATCTGTGCTATATCACATACAGGATCACATTACATTACAACACAGTTCCTCAAAACAGCAGACTTACAGTAATTGACTTGTTACACCAAACCCTGATATGGAAGCTTGAGACCGATTTTGTGGACACAATCATGAGAGCATCCAAGGTGATGTTTCTGGGATTATATGACAATGGTACACAAGTGTTAGAGCTAATATGAAAATGTTATTTGGGTGTAAAAACAAAGCAAGTTTCCTGTTCATTGTCAGTGTTGCTTGATGATATCACAAATGCAAGGTTTGACTCTCTGGTTTGTAGTTTTAAGGGACAGCTGGTAATTTCCCCAAACAGTAATTGAGTTGTCTGAAATCATTGGAATAACACTGTTCTTGTTTTACGGTGGATATCCCCTTTTTAAGGGATACAGAAATCTTTGGACATATTGTGCATACCGTGTGAGTGCTGTGAGAATTTGACCAATTAAGATGGGACAAAGCGCTGTCAGCTTTGGCTTTGACAGGGAGAAAAGTTGAGGGGGAAAACCATATCTGATAGCCCTCTTTTTGGTATGTCATCTATTCACACTGTAAGCTCAACAAAAGTGGAAATCTGGACACCATCCATGGCCCAATGAATGACCCAAACTGCTCCCGGGCCTGTGATGCAAACCAGAGCTTTCTCACTGTCACATCACTGAGGCCACAGATTACAGCATGCAGCTGACCTCCCAAGAACACACATTTTGAGCTCTCCCAGGCCTCACACCATTACAAATAATAGAGGGGAAAATGAGGTTGCTTCTTTCTTCATTTAAACCTACAATTACTTGATTTCACTTTCATGGACACACACATAGACGTACAAACGCACCGGATGAGAAAAACTTTAATCCCAGATTTGAATAACTAAAACATCCCCCTTCCCCCCGTGGTGACATGATGTCTCAGCGTTGGTGCCGGGCTTCACAATTAGCTGCCTTGGGTCTGAGAATAAGTAACAGCACATTATCCTGTCTGTCTGCCACAGAGAGCTCCTGAGTCACCCTGCCTGCACTGAATTCCCACAACCAGACAATGGCACTGGGATATCCTCTCCAAACAGGTGGATAGATAGCCTCCAACCACAGACATGAGAGAACTGATAACACAGAGCAGCAATCTTATATCACCCGCTAAGACTGCCTGGCAACACTATATTGGGACATTTGAGTGTGAAAAAAGTGAAATGCATCTTACTATTTTTGATGTTATAGTCATAATAATGATACGAAGAAGAGATAGACTAAATAGAAAATGGGATTGGAATACACGACAGGACAAAACAGAATAACAATACCTATTTAAAGAGTAACACAACACCAAACCCAAATCTGTGTAAAGCCTGGCATCTAAAGGTAAAAGGCATGCTACTGAAGCTGCCATCTGCTATTGGCTGATCTTTGGTGCCAGGTGATGTCACCTTCTATAGAGTACAACAGGTGGTGACATCACTTGGTTTTACACAGATTTGGGTTTGGTGTTTAGTTACTCTCAACACAAGAGTATATCCAAAACTACAGGAAAAATGAGGAAGAGTAAAAAGCAGAGCCAGCTAAGTTGAAAACAAGGCAACAGTAAACATGTCGTCCCTCACGCATGATGCAGTCATTGTTTAGGCCAATCATCACCACTGATTGAATTGTGACTAAACTTGAGGGAATGATGCCTCTTCCCGCTGCGCTCACTGCCGCTGGGCCAATCATTGTAATTTGTAGGGATAGCTGAATTTGTGTAGCAAGATCCATCGCTTTTTGTGGTCTTTTTGAGGGAATTGAGTTAGTCGCCTTAATATTTTGCAGGACTAAGTTTCAGATCGTGGGGGTGGCCGCAGAGAGGATCCTACACACACACTCCCCTCCCATGTTTAGGGCTTAGTTCAAGCGCAGGGAGTAAGGAGGCTGGTTTCTGCAGATCTGAGACAATAGGAGAGAGTTTGATAGCAGAGGATCTTAGATAAAGACCAGGAGAGAACAGGTTTTGAGGGCTTCTCACGTGATGTGGAGAGTCTTGAATTGGACTCTGTATGTAAGTGTTGGACCGAATCCAAGTGTTGATTTTGGAAAACTGAGGTGACATGTTCAATGTAAAACAAGAGCATCACACTTTCAGGTTTGAACTAGTGTTTGGTAAACTGTAGCTTTTAAGGCTGTACTGGCACAAATGAAGCTCACTCTCAATCTAGATGATCTGTTGTTGCAATTCTCCCTGTCAAGTCTTCATTCTCATTCTATAAATACCTCTGCTGGATCACAAGTGAGGAAACTAAAATAACACAGCCAGTTTCTGGTTCGCAGGTGGTGACACTTGTGGCTTGCAGTATGCCTCAAATTAGATTTCACAAGGGAAAATTTGGACGGTTTGAAAAAGTCTCTGTTTATTTGAAACTCTAAGCTTGACCAATACTGTCTTGTCCGGTAAATGGATCAAAGAGTATCTGACTTGTTCTGTCATTTGTAGTTTCGGGATGTTTAAAGAGAAACCCAGACAAAGTGTACTTCAGTGGTGCCATCATTGCCGTTCAGTCTTGATGCGGCAATGAGTGGAAAACATTGAATGAAACTATTTTCTGTGGTGAATCTTTTCATCACACACTGCTACATGGGCAGTGATTCTGTGTTGTCAATGTACCTTGCCCTGCAGTTTCCTAATATAGAAAGATGAGCATGAGGAATTCTGCATTTCAGCTATGTTTTTCATTACATGAACCCATCCACACTTTTCCTCTTGGGCAATGAGCACTTCTCTCTCTTCTCTCTGTTTTTCACTCATTCACAAACACAGATTTTCCAAATGAATCATGTGTTAAATGCAGATTGTAGCGATTTGTGTGAGGAAATGGTAAACAGTTAATATCCGAGAAGCAGAGGCCAGATGAAATGTGCTTGGTAAACAGATAAACATATTTGATTTTTTATTGAATCTGAAACTCATGGGGATGCACTCAAAATACCAAACAGAATCTGCATGTCCTTGTTTGCAAAGCGAAATGTTTGGTCTACAAGCTAGCACATATGGGGCGTGCTGAAAACCTGACTTAGCAAGCCAAAGACACAGCATGTAAACAGTATGACAAGGTCCTGCACTCCCAAAGAAAGATTGTTGTTCTAGCGTGGACAGGTTCTTGGCTGGCTCACTTTGAATGACTGATTGGATTCCAGTCAAAACTCTTTGTTCTGGCAAGGTTTGCAGAGTAAATAGAACAATATTGGGCTGCGTCAATTTGTAGGGGTATTCCATTACGTTCCATACAATGGTGTGGATCAGATGTAAATATGAGCTGAGTCATTCGGGTTTGCCAAACAAATATTGCTGTTTCATGCACACAGTCAAATTTGATCCTTATATAGGCTACATCGTATGGCAGTCATTGACAGTAACGGTTGCCAGATTGCCTGGGGCAAGTAAAAAAAGTATTTGGGCAAGTGGACTTTGGTCTATGTTTGCCCAGTGTTATCAGCTGGTAAGTCATGAAATTACCAAATAAGTTACATCGCTGGTACTGTACTTAATGTGTTAGCTGGGATATGGCTTTACTTTTGTAATCATATGTGTTTTCTCTCACTCATTCTCCATGTCATCACCACTGATAAACAGTTTTGTTAAAAAACATATAGTCAATTTCTGATATTAATGTATTAAAAAGAGCCTATGTTTAGCCTTTAACCTATGTTTCTATCTAAGACCACTCAGTTGGATATTAGAGCACCTTGAACTGTTCAGAAACTGGAGGTATGCCATGCACTCTTATGATGACTCTCAATCATACTCTCAATGCCTATGATTTCTTATTCATAAGGAAGTGGTACATGAGCACTTTTCCAAGAACATCAGGAGTGTGAAACCATAAGTGAAATTTACATAATCTAATTTACCAGTTCTGAACTGTGGCTGTTTATGACTTCCTTCCCATCACATTTTATATATTATTATTTTATATTTTATTGTTATTATATATGCCTAGTCTCCCACATTAAACCAAGGTGGACATTTATAGACCTGAAGTTTGGACAAAGTTAGCACCTGCTCACCCAACCAATGACAAATTTGAAACCTCTATTTAAGATAAATAGATGATTAAAAAAAACAAAAAAACATTTAGCTTTATTGTGTCAAGATACTGTGCTACAGTTGAGCCTTTCTCTCTGAACCTGGCAGTGATATTGTGCACATTCATGTGTTCACCTTATTCCACAGGCGGAGAACAGAGGCACAAAAGGCTAAAGATGTTGAGCTACGCCTATGCATCTGTCTTTTCACATTTTACCAGAACAAAAGAATCATCCCATCTCCATGAACTTCACCTGCCACCTATTATTTGGCTCCTCAACCTGACGTTTATTGGTCCACCCTGACGTTTATAGCCCATTCCCATTCACTTTGAGAGGAGAACAAGGGATGGACAGTCACTGAACGCACCCATCTGGCTTTCATTTCTCTTCTGCCTAAAGCCCTTGGTCTAACCACTCCACACCGGGCCCTTTATGCAATGTGCACGTGCAGACATACATGAACACACACACACAAGGCTGGACTGCGGATAGAGCCAAATCAGTTATAAGCTTCTAGAAAATGGTGAGCTTAGCAGCTAAATGTTAACATCTAGTAAAGGGATTATGCTAAGGAGGGGTCCCTGATCTTTATTCTGACAACACCATCACTTATAGCCTAGCCCTCCTCTCTAGCTACCCACTCTTCCTCTCAGAGGTACACTTAACTGGTGACTCAATTTCTCCAAAACAGAAATTTTGATCTACCAGGACTCAACTCCTATTTTGTCTCCTCCAGTGTAGAGCAGTGGTGGATTTGGGTTGATCTTGCGATGAGTGAGTGAAAGTGTGTTTGTGAGACAGAATGAGAGAAAGAGAGAAACAAAGTGGATGTGGATGATGGACAAGGAACGAGAGAGAGAGAGAGAGAGAGAGAGAGAGAGGTAGGGAGGGAAAATAAAATAACACCCCACTCAGGGTAAACAGAGCAGCAAAGCTATTTTTATTAGTCAGCTCAATCTCTATGGAGACTGGGGTGGGGATGGAACCTCCTTTATCGAAACCTGGCAAGCCCCGATCAGAAACCTGTGGGGATTTCTCTGTCTAAGATGGAGAGCTCCCACAACGACGTCAGGCGTCTCTGTGGCATGATGTCATTGGTGGAGGGAACAAGCACGTAATTTGTGATAAACTGCGACTAGCTTGATGCTTTGAGAAGGTGTGGCGGTCACGTCACATTTTGTCATTTTAGTCTGTGACTTCAATCAGGAAATTGAACTCCTGGCACAATGAAAAGGTTACTTTAGGTTATATATGCATTTTTAGGCACAGAGCTTACAAGACAGATAACAAACTAGGCTACAACCATTTAATTGCCTGATCAAAAACATGTCCGGTGGATGCTGGCCAAACCTATGCTTTACCAACCAAGCTAAACTCAAAGTGATGCAGCAGTCAGGCTCATAGAGGCTCCCGCAATGGCACCCAACATTGGCACAGAATTTGGGGATTTTTGGGACCGACGAGATAGGGTGGGAATCTAAAACCAAAATGTATTTCTAATGTGGTTTATTGATGCCACTGAGTCATCTGAAATTCATCCCATTCCTGTCAGTACTAGTCAACTCTATAGTATTGTACCTGCTCCAGAGGAAGACATACAGTATATGGTTGTGGTGTGGGGGGAGGAGAGACAAACTGCAACTTTAAAACAAACCTTGGGTCTCCAGTCAAAAACTGCAAACTATTCAGCTCATCAGAGTGCTTTCCCATTCCTGTGAGGTAATGCGGAACCAAAACTAAAGGCGAGGCCCTCCCACTTAAACCTCCAGCCTTAGAAGAACAATGGTCCAGCTGCAGAGTGAAGCCGGGACCGCCTTCCATCACTGGCGGGTCTGTAACATCACAACCTAACATGACAAAGTGCCTAAAAAGAGAAAAGCAAACATGTTTCAACACAAAGAGATAGCAACGGCAGGCCGGGGAGATTATGAGTCAAAAGTTTACTTAAGAATATAGGGGAATGATTGATGAGAAAGCTGTCACACGTGGGGCCCAGGATCACGGCCCCTGTGCATCAAGCTCGAAAGCTCTGTCGGACATTCAGCGCAAGCTGTCTCTCAAACTTCACCACACAGGAATTTTGGAGTGCATCCCGTCTATGCTATTAAATGTTATTCCACCCTGGTCCATATGTTGAAGGAAAATGTGATGCGTGTACACATAAGGTTATGCGTATAGTGGGTAGAGCTGGGCACAGGGAGAGCCTATGTGAAGTATTTCAGCACTGCACATTACAAGTCCTTGAAATATGTGCATGTGAATATACAGTACATGCATGGGGTGGTTTCAGCAGAATGCTGTGCCAAAGTAAACTGTTTTATTATGGCACAACTTAGGTATACATGAAGTTGCCAAAATATACATATTTATCTACCTCACTGAGCTTACTGTCATACACTTAGGAAAGACCAAAGACATTTTTTTTCAATAGACACCAAGAAAAATGCACCAGATATAATTGACTGTAATATCTCAAACCAAAACCAATATCTTTGCGTGTTTTATAATAGATTAATTGAAACTAAATCCTAGTTAATGATAAATCAGATCTGTACAAACTCCTTAAACCTGAATTATCTGAATTATATCTTTAAATCCTTAGTACAGCTTTGCATTTTGATGAAATAATCAATCAGCAGAGGTCTAAGCTGATATCATACACTATCAAAACGACATGCTGAAATAAAAGTCAGGGAGCTATAATGACAGGTTTCTGTATTCTTCACGAAAGCTGAAACCCAGAGGATGTTCGTTCAATGTATGCTCTTCATGTGGGCTCTTGATACAAAAGCATTAAGTCTTGCCAGTGTTGGCATTCCCTTGCCACACTATCCTAGTGGGGCCCCAAGGAACCGTATATCGCCCCATCTCTGGCAGCAGCATGAGAATGCCTGGGAATAAATGTTTACCAACTCTGGTTACAGATACACAGGAATACCCTCGTGTCCTGTTCCCTTCCCATGTCACTAGAATGCTAATCTGCTCGTACAGCTTCATCAGACGTGCGAAGAATGCCATGGACACCGGCCTGAGCATGAGCAGGGTCCCCTTGTGGAATGTTTTCCCAGGTGTCATTTTCTCATTCCTTCCAATGTCTTTGAGTGCAGGAGTTTGGAGAAGCTGAAGTACTTACACGGAAATAGTATTAGGACCAATGTTGCACAGTATGGTGTCTTTGGCTTGAATCCAGTCAACCTAGTAAAAGCTTAACTGAGTTTCACATAAAAAAAAGTGATGAATAAAAAATAATAATTGAGGGTACACACAGAAAAATAAAGGTGTGAACTGGAACCGAAAATGGTTCTTCGGAGTGATGCCATAGAACAGGGGTATTCAACTAGTTTGGAATTGGGGCCACATAATTAAAGTGTTACCAGTTGAGGGACCATAGATTTTTGTATTCTAATTTTTTTAAGTATAGCTGCTCATGTATGTTCACAAGTGCAATTCACAAGTGCAATTTGGTCTTCTCATCTAGTTCACATTATTTTTAAACAAAGTATAATTCCAAAGTGGAGTGCAAAATACTGTATTACGCAATCTAGTAGGCCTATCTTTAATGCTGCATTCCATTGTACTGCCGCCCGAGTTGTCCGACATAAACACAGCTGACATCACAGCATCAATCTGTAGGCTTATTTTACTTGATATGTAGTTTTTGTGTTATGAAAACCTGTTGTAACAACTTTGTAGGTTCCATTTGTAACGTAATTCAGTTGACTTGTGCTTCGTTAGTAGATGGAAGTCTTTGCTGTATGAACTCGCCTTCTAACTTAACTAGAGCTGTCAGATAGCTGCCGTTAACGTTAATGGGTAAAGGCTGTTGCTTCCATGCTTTCCCGAGAAGACGTACCGGAATGCAATTAGATCGGAGGTCGGTAGTTCCAGGTCGGTGTGAACCGACCCTTAAGTTGTATTCCTTAATTACAAACCAGTTTCACTGCACAGTAAGCACACAGGCACACAACAGTACTGTACTTTTCACAGTCCACTCACTGTTAAACTGCCGAATTTCTGTGTCAACGTTCCTCAGAAAGCAACATTTTGTTGATGATTGTGTTGCTAGCGAGATAGCCCACTGTGCAGCAGTAGACAGCAGGCAGTTCTTTTTTTCCTCTGACTCTGCACAGTGCGCACTATCGACGTTTAGTCACTGTAGCTACTCCTATTGGCTGTAGGGCGGGACAAATGGGCATTTGCACGAAAAGTCCAATAGTGCATACAGATGAAATATAATGGATGAAAAGTTTTTCTCTGAGTTCATGAGAATTGATCAAAGGGCCAGTAAAAAATCAATTGCGGGCCGTATCCGGCCCATGGGCCGCCAGTTGAAGAGCCCGGCCATAGAAGAACCATTTCTGGTTCCACGAAGAACCTTTCAAGAACCCTAATATCCTAAAGAACCATATATGGTTCTTATCAATATCAATTCAGTGGTCCAACTATATATGGTTCTTTGAGATATTAAAAGGTTCTTAATTGTTGGATGGTGGGTGATGGCATAAATGTGGAAAATAACCCAACCCCTCCATAGTATATATTGTGCAATTGCAAATAAGGTAGATAAACAAAAATGCAATCCAGGTGTCTAAGAAAAGGAGTGCAGAACTGGTTATTTAAAGAACCTTGGTCTGAAAGATTCTTTGTGGAACCAGAAATGGTTCTTTTTTCGGCACCTTTATTTTTCTGTGTGGGTAAGGACTTTTTTCAAAGGCTATACACATATCTTCCTTTTGAACTCAACAGCCGTACGCTCAGAGGGTCTTCTGCTGTATCGTCCATTTGTAAGTTCCCTGCCCTTGGAAAATCATGGTTAACTCTTCATACACTATCATACATGCTAAGAGCTAGAGTAAATCTAAGAAAGGTCTTCCCCATCTACCACAGGATGGTGTGCCAGCATTTGACACGGTGCGTCGATATCATTCAACCTTGACAAGTACACAGAATTTGCTCGTTTTCAAGAGCAGAGAGCCAAGACCACGAAAACCATCTTGAATTTTTAGAAGGTATCATGAAGATGTGGTGAGGCGGGTGACAGACTGGCAAAGTGCCAACTATAAGAGAATGGTAGCTTATTTGTAGAATTGTGGGTGCAAGAATCCTGAACATTCCCATCTCCAATCTATTTAGTTGTCCATTATAAAAGAATAAAGCATTACAGCGTTGGAAGGAATGGAGGTTGGTAGCATCAGCAGTTCATTGTGTGTTTACAAGCTTCTGGCGCAAGCCTTAGTACCTATAGGCCATGAGAGATTGTGTCAGTTTTCATGGTCATGTGATGTCCAAATATCAATTCAGTGGTCCAAATATTTGAAGTTACTGCTATGCGATGAGTCCCTAAAGAGATTTGACACTTCTTCTAGGAAACACCTATACCCATTACATTAACTTTTCTGGACCAAAGCCTTGAGATCTAATTCCAAAATGTGACACTAACATGCGTTCTGGAAATGGTTCAGGTTAGGCAAGATTGGGACCCTGTGCCCAAGGCAATTAATTATTTTTCCTCACCAAAAAAACCCTTTGGTTGGTTTGGTTTAGGTTTTATCTAATCAGAGATTCCATACAATTGAGGTCCCCATTCCACTATTACACAAACAAGAATATGATGGTTTATTTGCATAGTAGTTGAACTTTAATCCAGCTTTCTTTCTTGTGCTTGATGAATTAACAGACCAGTATACTTTGGCAGGGTTAGCTTAAGTCTGCCTTTCTATTCAGCCACCTTAAGATGGAGAAAGAAGGTTATGGATGTAACTATGGTTTTATGAGTTTTGGATTACTGCCAGAGAGTGCTTAACAGTGGATATTATTGGTTTGTGCACATGCGGTTCGCGGGTCTATACCAACAAAGTCAAGTGTGACCTAGGATGATGTAGGGCAGCAGTCCTCTCGGACCCCATCACCCTGAACTCTGTCCCTCTTGTCGCCAAGATTCAGAGTGAAAGAGAACTATGGCAATCATCCATAATTCATAGAACCATTGTTATATTTGTAGATCTTAAGGGCTTTTTACATGGGATGCAACAGCCGCATGCAGACTCACACCGCCTCTCCGCGGCACTCACCACGCCTCGTGTGAAGGGAACGTACAGCTGTGTAGTCTAGAAGATGCTACTGTAACAATAGCTAGCTAGCTAACATTTGCATATGTCTACATAGCCATATATAACTACTGAACTGTAATGTTTATACCTGATACACCCACTCTTGCACTGAAACTTTGGGGTCTCTCATTAATTTCCCGGTAGCAGTCATAAAGTTTGGGGAAATCACTGACCTCAAGAATGAACTTTTCCTCCATTTTTCAAACTCATGTGACAACAGAACAAACTCTCATTTCACTAGTCAGGCAAGATGGTGTTCACTGATTAATCAATTGTGTGGCGAAACCACGGTGAAATAACGTTGTCAAAAAGTTCAAGACAGTTCAACTCTGGTTGAGTAGGCAGGCGGGCAGGTACGAGCATGAACGCAACATTTTCACAAGCTCATCCTGCCGATCCGCCTGCTCCTCCACGTCTCTCTTATTGAAAATGAATGAGGACCAGGCGACTATTCCATCCCATTTAAAAAGCCCTTTCTTCTACTTCATTCTTCTTGGCCGCCAGTGGCAGCGCTTAAAGTCCCACTGAAACGGAAGTTAGAGCGTCTTTAGCTTCTGTACTGTGACGTATTTCCCAGTGAAACGGAATATTTGAGTGGTGTACAGTTACAAGAGGGATTTAAATCAAATCCTTCACATTTGATTGGACCGCTAAACAGTGGACGGGGCTTAGAGGTTAGCGAGATACAGAGCTACAGAGAGAAACGGAGCTACAGAGGACTGTTGGCTCCACACACACCTCCCTCACCTGTTGTTAGATCGGACAAGGGAGAGATGAATGAATTAGACTTCAGCGACATTGTTTTGGAAATGAAAACAACGTTTTTGCCCACTGATATCTAAACACAGATCTCTTCCTATCTCTCTCCATATTGCTCTGTCAGCTACTACGACCCAGAAACGGTGAAGTGCGGTTTTATATGACCGGTGTGGCTAGCTAGAGGTTGAAGAATGATTGATGGGTGGATGTCATGATATTATTGGTTGAAATTGGTTGGGTCATGCTTACGTAAGCACACAGCATATTTTGTTTTACAGGAAGAAAACATGATTGGATTTTGATATAAGAATATAAAGAAATTGATTTTTTGTATTTTTTTGGGCATATATTGTTAAATAGGTGCACAATATGACTGGGGATGTGATCTGAAAGGGTTAAAAATGCATTTTTCATTTCATCTCGACTTTAACACTGGATGTCTATTGCGTATTGCAATAGTTTGGAGTACCCCAAATGTGTAGTTAAGGTTTGCTGGAAATACCTGGTGGAGGACTCTGTCTGGAATGATTTCAGTTCTCACCTCCATGCAAGCTTCTCCTGTATCCCGGTGGAGGGTTGGGGACAAGGAGTCAGAATGGTCCCTTTTCAAAACCTGTGTTGTGGAAGCGACTGCAAAGAGCTGTGGTCAGAAGGTGGTCATTGCTTGTTATGGCGGCAACCCAAGGACCTGCTGGTGGACACCGGCGGTGAGGGAGGCTGTCAAGCTTAAGAATGAGTCACGAAACAGTGGACCAGCTTCTTATCCTCTCAGAGATAATTGAGGGATCATGGGATCATGGGACCGTATTCCCTGAGGTGTCCTGTGGGAGGTGCTGCAGGAGCATGGGCTGGCGGGGTCACTGTGCAAGACATTCGGTCCCTATGCACTCAGAGTGAGAGCGTGTTTTTATTTGTATTTTATGAAAGACTTAAATTATAAATAAGATTTGTGAAGGATTCATGAGCAACAGTGCTGATAGTTATTGGCTAATAGACAATTTCCCTATTTTTTTTTTTTTTTTTACATCTTTCTCACGGCTTTTCCTACTCTGTAATTTATGTGTTTTATTTGTGTTTGTGCAATAATGTTTTGTTCTGCTTTACTCCCTGGAGCCAATCTTGAAGCCTGTGGCATAATCTTTGACTTGTAACAGTGTGCCAACTCCCAAGTTCTTACGTTTGCCAATAATGATTTCTCAGTTTCAGATATATCCCTTGAGATCAGTTGATCAATCTCTGCCATGAGCAAGCTTTACTTTAAATAATGCAATATCTTCCTCAGTGGCCAAAAAATATTCCCCAAGTTAAATAATGTGTATCCATCTTAGACAAGAATGTCTCTTTCTACTCATCCAAAAGGTTATACTGTATTTCCAAAAGGTTATACTGTATTTGAAATGAAAAAGCCCACTTTATTTAATCAGAACCAAGGTGTAGTCTTAGCCACTTTGTACCACTAATAATGCTTGGACTGCCCTGTCACTGAGCTCTAAAATATGAAGTAACACACAGATCAAACTGACATTCTCACCTGTTTGCTATTGAATAATTTTTCTGATCTGAGAAGCATATGGTCAGCGTATGTGTACGCTAGTGTGTCAGCATGTGTACATTTTGAAGAGAGAAGAGTCAGGCAGCAACCTTTTCACATAAATAGCCACACTTCTAAAGTGTTGAAGGAAACTCCTTTCGTCCTTCAATGGAGAATATGGAATGAATATCTGTAGTAGGACATAAATAAGTATCTTAAATTTAAAGACTTCTTCAAATAGAAATCCTGAAGTAATCCTTAAACGTTTGTTGTTGTTTTTGTTATTAAAACTAGAATTAGCCTGAACCTCCCCTGAGGAAATACTTTGTGTAAATACACCCAATACAATTTTTTTTATTTACAGATGTTTCACCTATGGCCTTGAAGAGTTTAGACTAGATTCACAAACATGAAAAACATTTCCCTAAACCCCAAAAAAGACAGAATCAAGAGTTTGGTTACTGTGATGTCATGCCAGTAAACTGTCAATAGTAAGGTGGATACCAAATGAAACTTGGTAACATAACTTCTTGACATGGATATTGTTGCTAGAGAACACATCCTATCAAACTTCAACTATAGGAAAATATGCAATAATAAAAAAATACTGTGATTTAAATTCAAAATGATTCTGATGAGGTATTTGATAATAACTTATGTTCATTTTCTAGACAAGAATAATTTTCATCAAAATTTGATTTCAGTTTGACTTAAGTATGGATTGAAATGTCCAAGATCATAGGAATAACACATTAGGTAGATTTTTCCCAAAACCTAAGTAGCAACAGCAATGTCTGTCTTTCATCAACTCACATATGCATAATATATTGGTTGTCAATGAAGATTATTTTCTTACTACTCCTCCTCTCAACATAATAATAATAATAATAATAATAATAATAATAGAACATTAGCTACTATTATGATTTCATTCAACTCTTAATGCTCTTAATTTCTTAATGTTCCTCTGGAATGGACACTCATTACATCTCTCTGTCTGTATTCTGTATGTAATGATTTCCTGGATGCACATAGTAATTGGATGTTGATTGTACTGTGTATTAGCAGTGTAATATGTATTTCCACTGGTTTATAGTTGATCTTGCTCTATCCCTTTCTGCATTATGTGAGGTACTCTTGTCCTTGCACCATGTTTCACTATGTATTGAGTCACTATACAAGTTGTTGCCTCCAGGGAACATTGCATACAGAAGTTGCTGATGTGTGCAACAGTGCCACCAAGATAAATTCCTGTACATTTACCGTATTGCACTTTCCAAATAAAGTCACTCGGATTCTGGTTATTGTCTTGTAATAACCGACTGGAACTATAATGTAAATTCAAGACCTATAAACTTTTACCTGGTCTCCAGTTGGATCATAACCTCTATTACATGTCTCTGATGTTTCCTATACCTCATTACAAATGCCCACACAGTGTGACATAATCAGCAATCTCACAGGCTTTTTCCTTGCAAAGGTTTCAAAACACCAGTGGAAAGTCCTGGAGCACTTATAGTATGGGTGGCTGAAATGCCATTGCAAATGCATAAATGATGGAAGGTGTGTGTGTGTGTGTGTGTGTGTGTGTGTGTGTGTGTGTGTGTGAGAGAGAGAGAGAGAGAGAGAGAGAGAGAGAGAGAGAAAAAACAACTATTGAAGTACTTATTGTACTGTGTGAAGGTTATGAGTGAATTCTGCCAGAACTTCTTCTCTACTCTGTATCAATATCAGCCTCCTACTATTTCAAAATAATTTACTTATAGGTGAGGGTGCTGTTATGACATCATGTGTTATATTCTTGGTTATCTTCTCTCTATATTTAGGGAATAGAATAGAATAGAATAGAATAGAATAGAATAGAATAGAATAGTAGATAGAAAAACTATTTGTCCACAACACACATATCATTTGCTTCTCAAGACTTGTTCATGTTCACATAAACTGCATTAAGTGTGAATTGAACTGCCTAAGGTAACTGGAATAATGCAAATGTAAATTCATAATTTGAGTGGCATTCCTCTTTTAGATGCTAATGCCCTCAGTCCATGTCACAAAGACATGAAACTTCTAGCTTACCCAGTAAGCAAGACTCATCCACAAGAACAGGTGGACAGGATAGGATGGGGTAGAGGCCAGAGAGTGTGTGTGTGTGTGTGTGTGTGAGAGAGAGAGTATGTGTGTGTTTGTGCATGCGTACACAGGCTCTGTTTAAGTGTGCTTAGGTCACAGGTTTATTAGCCCTGGAGGCATCAGTTAGATTACGAGCTGATTGATGACTTGGCTGTGAGGAGTCATGACCGAACGGCCCAGAAGTTGCTCAGAACGTGGCCTTTCTGAAGGCCGCCCTTCCCTGTATTGAAAGTTCATCTGCTGGCTGATCTAATGCTACCAGGTGCATCGGGGGAACTGCGTGTGCTAGAGGTTACACATGTTTATGGTGGAACATGAGTCGAAGTAAGTGAGCTAGCGAGGTCTGTGCACTAGTAAAGAGTAAAGGAATACACTAAAGATGGGGACTTGAGTCACATGACTTGGACTTGAGTCAGACTCAAGTCACAATTTTAATTGCTTGAGACTAGACTTGATGCATGATGAGAATACTTGAGACTTGACTTGGGTTCTGGTGACTTGGGACTTGACTTTGACTTTGTGTTTGTGTAAATGACTTAGATTAGAAAGTGATGAGATTTGTTCCACCAGACAACTGAATTACAATTCTGTGACTTGACTTGGTGTTCTAAATTTAGATTTGAGACTTACAATTTCAATTACAATTTCCCATTTGGCAGGCGCTTTTATCCAAAGCGACGTACATATGAGATTTTAATATAACACAAGCAAGGATCTAGTCAGGAGAGAACAATGAGAGTAAGTGCCAGTGAGACTTGACATTGATGGCATGGACTTGACTTGGACTTGACTTGCTGTTCTACATTTAGACTTGAGACTTGATATGGACTTGACTTGGACTTGACTTCGTGTTCTACATTTAGACTTGAGACTTGATATGGACTTGACTTGGACTTGACTTGGTGTTCTACATTTAGACTTGGGACTTGACTTGAGACTTGTGCCTCACAACTTGAGACTGACTTGGGACTCAAGCAGTATTGACATGGTCACACCTCTGGAATACACAGGTCCAATGCCATACAGCTGGCATGGGTAGAATAGGCTCCCAACCCACTGTGCCCCAGAGATTTCAGGAGTTGTCACATTTATCATGCGTTACATCTTGTGCTATAGGTACATTGTATGCATGTATATTGTATGCATAGTAATGATGGGCTACGCAACATCTTGTAAACATTTTCCTGCAATGATGCAGTGGTTAAATAAAAGTTTTGTATCACTGTCAAGCTAAATAGAAACCAAAGGAAACAACTTTCTTCTCTAATCACCTGATATCAATCTTATAAAAAGCACTCACTGCATCCAAAACCATCTGGGAAATAAGGTAAAACATTTGTTATTTGGCCTATAATGGAGAACTTTAATAGCTTAAATTTTAATATCAACAATCCTACAATCTAGTTTGCAGGGATTTGAACCACAACATCTGGAAACTGTAATCAAAACGAAAGGAAAACACATAAAACATGTCAGCGAGTGCCAACATGCTGGCTGCCAAGATAGATTTTTATCCACTTGATATGTCAATTACCACAAATAATTACCAAAGGTTGTCATGCTACAATATCTAGAAAAATATCAAACGCATCAATTGCTATGCCAGAGGGACATGCAGAAATAGATATAATTGTATGAGCTCAGGCATCATTGCTAAATAAATATCATAAATATAACCGTGCTTTGGCCGCCCACTGTATCAGAACCATGCTGTGATACTTTACAGTAAGAATCAGAATTACTTTAATGAGTAGGAGTTTGTCTTAGACAAATTACAGAGTATCACAGTGCATACTGACACACATGATACAAGGATAACAGGACCTCACATACAGTGCAAAGGGACAATGTGGACTGTGCATGTCATTCTTTGAGTGTGTGTGTGTGTGTGTGTGTGTGTGTGTGTGTGTGTGTGTGTGTGTGGTGGTGGTGGGTGGGGGGGGGGGTTGTATAATACGAGGAGTGTAGGAGGATAATCGGAGTATAACACCCAGGGTAACGTTTTGTGCAACATTGTCGGGCAACTTTACCCAAGAAGTCATCTCAGCATTCCTACACTGACTGCATGACAGCTTGTCGCTCAGATGAATTCTATTCTTTACATTTTGCACTGTGTCACACTCCGCTTCCTGATGACTGAAAAGCTGCCGGTTGTATCACAGCCATCGTTGGCTATGCAGGCCATAATTCTCACCAGTGCCCCTAGTGCTGCCAAATAGACATTTGTGAATGTAGTCCTTACAAATGGTTCTAACATGCACATCAAGTTGAGATGTGGCTATCATAGGAGCCAGCTAAGGCAAAGTTCACATAGTGAGAGACCATGAATGAGAGAGAAGGGATGTGAGAGAGACAGCCAGACAGAGAGAGAGGGAGAGAGAGAGAGAGAGAGAGAGAGAGAGAGAGAGAGAGAGAGAGAGAGAGAGAGAGCAGGGAATAACTTAATGAGCGCCAACCTATCCTCAGCGGAAGCTCAGCTTGACCTGCTTTAATTTTCCCGTCTCTTCCCACTGCTATTGCTACCTTCCTTCCACCCTGACTTTCCCTCCCACCCACCTACCTTCCTTCCTTCCTTCCTCCCTCCCTCCCTCTCTTCCCCTCCCAATTAAACTTCTTCACTTCCCAAATCTTAATCTCTAAAACAGCGGCGGTGGCTTTAGGCCTGGCTCCCTCGAGGGAAGCTCCGCTCCGCCCAGCCCCTCTCCCCTCTGCCCCGCTCTGCCTTTTGTTCTGGCTGATGAGGTAATGTTCGAACCATTTCTCTGTGGGACCCGGTGTGATACAAGCCCAAACAGAGGGGAGCCAAAGCTCTGTTCACACATGAGATCAAGATAGTCGGGGGCATGTTTCCACAGATTGCCCCGGGGTCTGCGTCTGCGTGGGTGTGTCTGCGTGTGTGAGAGAGAGTGAGAGATGCACTCACGAGACCTGTTCATAGCTTGTTATTATAATGATGATAATGATAATGGAAATATAATAACTCCTTGATTAGATACTCTTCTGAAAACGTGATTGTGTCATGAGAAAGGAATCCTAAACATACTGGTAGGGCTTTAATTATAGGAATCAGAAAATGGTTACGTGAGATTCCATTTATAGGACAGAGGTTTAACACCGTACAGTACATCTGCATAATTGCTACACATTAATTTGTTTCTGTTGCCTGTTTTATTTTCTGATAATGCTTGTTGTGCTAATTCGTCATCATTGCCATAGTGTTGGGAGCCTCATCCAAGAGCACAATACTGTTTCCTCCAGCGATACTGCATTAACACTTCTATCTAGGAAAGTACGTGTTAGATTTATGGATCGATGGAAATGTGACTTTGTTGGTGGCAGGATAGATGGAACCAGAAGTAATTTGAAATGCCTGAATCCAGCCAAACTCCACCAGGTTTAAACAAACTGCTCTGGTTACACATTCACCATAGTGCAAGGGCAGTGCAGGGCCACTCCAGACTTGTGAGAGGAACATCTGTAGACGGAGGGAAAGCAGTCAGAAAGCCTCCCACACTCTGTCTAATGCCTTTTTGATACAGTAATCATTGGCATGCCATTTTAATGCCGCCTGTTCACATTGCAGCACGACATACTGGCCAGTCTTAGACTTGTAACTTCACCGTCTCGCTATTCAAACACACACACCTATCTACGCAGACTGGTCGCTTTTGTTGTGCCCTCGTCCTCCACCCCCACATCCCACAAGGCCACTCACTTAGACTCATAAACGCTTGGTTATACATGTAGTTCTTGAATGGAGTGCGAAGTCACTGCCTCCGAGTAATAGGTGTTTTTTCTGTGGCTGCCTATAACATTTTGTCAAGTCTTTGCTGTGGTTTATTTGCTGTGGTTTTTTCCCAAAGGGAAGGAATAAGCAAGCAGGCTTGCCACCCTTCTGCCTGCCTCTGAGGTGACAGAGGCAGTGTGTGACCATATGGTTTGCTCTCAGATTGTTTGCAATAAATTGAAAAAGTCTTGGCTTCTTGCAATTGTTTTGTTCATTGACATATGTAGCAAGTTTTAATGAGGTTTTAAAATGGTGTGTAGGTGTAGAAAATGTTAATACTTTTTGGCATTTGAAGATAAGTACATGTTTGATGGACTATGTCAGCAGCACCAAATTGGATTGATTTCAAATGTGTAACCATGGAAACTACAGTTTTGTAATTCAGTCTCTTCACTTGTTGCTGGCTTTGTTTTCATTTCCACACTGGGCAAATGAGACTCATCTCAACAGCGGAGAGCTCATGCTGCAGAGAGGATGAAGAGGTGAGATTAAGTGAGTAAAGTGCTTGACAGAAATGAGACATTAGACTCCCACCTTCCTCTCCTCGACTTGAGTTGAAGAATGTGATAGGTAAAAATGTTTGGCAGGCTGTCTGCTGTCTGCACACTGACACCAACTTCTGTTAAGCTACAGGCTTTGTCATTTGGCCCCTACTTGTTCTGGTTTATTTTTTGGAACTGACTCCGGAGGCTTGGGAGCTGTGCAGATTAAAACCTCCTCATGCCCCTGCCTGTCTTGTGAAAGAGCAAATGCACGTTAGCAGCGCAACTTTATTTCACTTTAGGCGATCACCAATTTCATATTGCTGACACTTAACACATTGATTGTATGGGTGTTACACCTCCCATCAAATCCCTGATATAGTGCTTGGCAGAGGGACAAGACAGCGCCTGTCTCGTCATTTTAAAAGTCTCCATGTTGGCGGGTGGTCTGCCAGTGTGTGTGGGTCAGCAGAGTTCAGCTTCATCATCTCTCTGTACACACTGACATGGACTCTCCAAGACTGACACAAAAGGGCTAAACTAGGACTAAACTCAGTTTTGGATATGGCTTGAATGCACAAACTTTAAATGATGTCATTGCATGAGTCTAAGTGTGAATTCGTTTTGGCAACACTGTGAGATAGATAAAGTCTTGCAAGTATCATGCAAGGAATGGTGATTGTTCGGAAGATTGTTCAGAACTCTAAAATAAAGTATAATGAATTTTTAAAGTCCCTTTTTAATCAGGAAAGTTGACAAAGAACAAATTCATATTTACAGCATAGACCTGGGGGAATAATTGCAGGAGGGAGAAGGTGGGAGGGTTAGGCTAAATTCAGGACTTTCCCAGTGCCACCACAGTCAAGTTCAAGTTCAAGTTCATTTATTTGTATAGCTGTTCATCACAAGCATTTCTCAAAGGACTTTACACAGAATTAGCCTAACAAGATCTAACTGATCAACAATCAACCATGATGCAATGCAAACACAAGGAAGCACAGAGAGAGAGAGAGAGAGAGAGAGGCACCACGTTTTGCCAGACTGGACAAGCCTAAGTCAAACAGGTCTTTATGAGGGCTATGCAAAGACTTAAAGTTGTAAAGCATCTCAGCTAAAATGAGTCGGATAAAGGATTGTTTTATGATGCCATTATCTGACATTAAATGGGTGCAATGGAAGATTACATTTGGACGTGAGGATTGAGTTATCACGCATGGGCGCACTGGAAGAAAGTCGAGCTAGGCATTTTCCTGCAGGGGAGGGTTAGGGGTGTTTGTCAGGTTGCCACTTCAGTGCAGACAGCAGCATATCTCGATGTCAGCAGTGGCAGTGTTTGTTTTGGATACTGTCTGTATTAAATAGACCTCTCCAGCCGCCAACTTTTCTTGACAATTAGTGACATGTAAGAATTTTCTTTGGCACCACACCAGCAGGTTTTGTTGTTGTAGCCTCAAACCAAAAAGCAGACCTCATTTTTTTCCCAATCCCATACACCAAATAAAGATGGTTGGATTGATAACAGTGTGCAAAGTCAGTTCAAAGTTTCATCCTCAATGTGAGCTAATCCTTACACCAGCACTGCTGCGCCGTCTCAATGCCACATCATTCATAACTCAACACACCCAATAAAAAGGGCCCTGCTAATGTTTAAAGGCGCTGTCTGGAGACAATGGTAATATAATACTACCAGTAACATGGACGCTGGCATAGCTGCGAACACTGCCGGCGCATATAAACTGGCTCGTAACCACTGGGAAGAGTCACTCAACTCAAGGACTGGCAAAGGGATGTTGCTTTTGACCATAGGGCGGAGGGTGGAAACCATGCAGGAATTTAAGTCAGTAAGCTGGCAAGATGGACAGCGGTATACTGTTTAAGGGCAGTGCCCCTGAGGAATCCAAGGGTGACGGTCAGGAAAAGAATGCAGAGGTTGTGCCAGGGAGCCTTGGTGGCGGCGACTGCGGAGGTTTCCACACCGCAAAGCTTGCCAGGCATGTGCATGGATGTGCCTCTTGGGGGTGAGCGTGACCCCTTACCCCTTCGCTCTATCATACATTAAGTGGCCTTCTGGTTCAAAGTAAACATTAATGACTCTGTCAGTTTCTGGGATTATGATTACACCGGGTGGATCTAGAAGTGATGTCCAGTGAAATTAAATTCAACCTTGTGTGATGAAGGACTGAAGTGGGTGAAGTGGGTCTGAAGGTGTTGCTCCAACCCCCTTTATGGTCTTTTTTCACCTGAATAAGATCCTTCCTGGTCTCCTGGAGTATCAAGCATATAGACCAGACATCTTACAGATTCAGGAATTGATGAACCAGTATCGCAATGTGCAGCTAAGGCCTTAATTTTTCACATAGTCATCTGATGTACACACACACACACACAGGCTCCTACACAAGTATTATTTGTTCAAGGGTGTTTTGGCAGTTAGATAGTTAGACCTATCCTATCTCACTGCACATAAACACTACCAGTCAAAAGTTTTGGACACACCTGACCATGTTTTTCATTATTAAAGCCACTTGCATTTAAGCATAAGCCATGTAAAGGCTTATGCTTAAATGCTTGAAATTTGTTTTTTAGACAAATATAAATAGTGAAGTTGATGCCTATGTCTGAATTTCTTCCCAAAGTCTTTGCCTTTCCATCAAGACAAAGGGTGGCTACTTTACAGAATCTAAAATAAAGATAGTTTTGATTTGTTTAACACTTTTTTGGTCTCTGCAAAATTCCATTTATTTTACAGTGTTGATGTCTTTATTGTTATTATAAAATGTGGAAAATAATAAAAAATAAAGAAAAATGTGGTGTGTCCAAACTTTTGACTGGTAGTGTACAGTAGAATAATTGGTGCTTCAACCAGCAGTATAGGGTTTCCACTATATGAAGGTACACAGAATATAGCCATGTCTCTCCTTTGGCATATAAAATGTGTGTTTAGACAAATTACCCTTAATGATGTGCAGTGACTGCTGGGATCACAGTATACCCACCTCCTCAAAGCACTACATCACTGACTTGCTTCACAGAGGGCATTTGGGACTGTTCATACCTATCTTATCCCCTCCCATCCTTGTGAGTTTTTGCGCAGCAGATCAGCAGATCTGGGCCTGATCTCAGCTGGACACGGGTCAGAGGTGCAGGGCTAGTATGGTTCCTCTGTCATCCTGTCCTGTTCAGAACGCACGTCACAGGATGGGCCGAGCGAGCGTGTCCAAACACACCTCTGCTAACAAAGGACTTCCCTGGATGACCTTTGAGTATTATCAAAATAAGTCAAACGATGAGTCGTTGTATCACGGGGAGACAATGTAATCGCTGGATGATATCATTGTTTCTAAAAGCCTCAGATGACCTGGTGGGATTTGACCATGGGCCTGGCTGCTTTTAACTCTGTGGGAGCCAAGTGTCGATCGAAATGAGTAAAAAAAAAAAAGAAAAATTTGAATGCTAATGCTCAGTGTATACGCCCAAGGTGCTGTTTGAAAACAAGTGTCCACCAAATGTTGTGTTATGCGCAAAATGACTTTTGTGTCACGCATCAGCAATAATCCACTATCTATCGGAGTTTGAGGAGCAGAAGTGCAGTTAGAAGTGTTGTAGATTAAGTCTTTAAGTTACAGTTCAGTGTTGATTTCACCCATCTAGCTCCCTCTAAAACTGTGGCCTTAACTTGCAGTTGCAAAATGGCATATCGCATTACTAAACATCCTCAAAAGGTATAATTACAAGATAATTATATGCATTACATCAAGACCAACACAGTGTGTAATTGAAGTAGAACCAGAATAAGTGCAGCTAAATAAGCTTTCCAATCCTTATCACAACAGTAACGCTCTAATTAGATTTACTGTAACTCAATACTCTGTGGTATTTTCTTTTCATCTGCTACAATTGCGACAACCTTTGCATGCCCCCCCCTATTCTGCTCATGTGGGACTTCTGCACCTCAATTCACAAGGTTACAGTAACAAACTTTTGGTAATGTAAACATCCTGTCCACACGATCACTTCCTGCTCCTGTCCTATGACTAAATTAACTGGAGATTTGCCTTTGAGATTTCAACAGTTTCCCAGTGTGGGCGGCAGACAGCCTTGCAGCACAACCGTATCAACATTATGCACAGCTTCCCGGACTGAAAAGGCTCTTGATACTTTTCAGTGCCAAATGTATTGTATGTGGTTTTGCTTTTGAAAGTTTTTTTTTTTTTTTTTTTTTGCAAAACATATTCTATCTGCAAAATTGACAAAAAATGAAATATTGCATCATATGGAACTGTATGGTGCTTTCAACTAAGACTCCTACTGTGTGAAACCACATGAATAGGCCTGCTCTTACAGTAAGTTGACAAACTCAGCATCAGAATTGTTAATGAAAATACACTGTGTAATCCTATCCTCTTTAGATACAGATGGTGGGGCTAACCAGAAGAAACATAGCAGCGGGGTACACGGTTTCTCCCTGCTAGATTCTCATCCAAACAAGATGTTTTTGATTGTCAGTGAGACCACATCTAAACTGTTTTGACCGTGGTGAACTCTGCTTGACCAAGGATACCTCTGATGGCTGTCTCTGCTTTGAACAGACTGTCAAATGGGAACAATTAAAACTTTGTAATGGTAGGTAGAGACACTGGTGGCATTGCTTGTGAGTTCATGGTCACCTGCAACTACCAAAATGACCCAGATGTGCATCTATATTGATAAAAATGTATAGAATCGGTTATCATTGCACAGAGAGAAATTAATCCTGTAAATATCCAATGCTATTCACATTGATCCTGTGTTGATGCAGAGAGTAGAGAGAGTAGTATCTCCACCAAAATCAGACGCCAGATCAAATCGGATAATTCATAACAGAGAAACAGAGAAAAGAGGGAACCATTAGAGCTAGAAAGGAAATATCGGTATGTGGGGGGGGGGGGGTGGAAGTCAAATGAAGAGAGAGAGGGGGAGATAATGGGTGAGAGAGAGAGTAGGGAGTGGGAGAGTTTGAACAACAGGAACAACAATTCAAATGGAGAAACAAAGTGCTGGAGGGACTGAGACAGTGGGAGAAAGGATGGCTGGATGGGGATGGGTAGGAGAGGAAAGGTTTTGGCCTGGGGACACCAGAGCTTCCCCGCGGACCCCCGAGTTTGGCCGCTTCGTTGAGGCTGACTTCACATAACGCACCTGAGTACACAGATTTACACACAACCCCGCTAGTGCGTCTGAGCCGGAATATTCGACGCACTGCCTACTGACATCACTACAGCTGGTGTGAATTTAGCAGAACTCAGCCTAGGGCCGGCTCTCAGAAACCCACCCACCATCCCCACCCACCCCCACTTGCACACACACACATACACACACACACCCACATACACCCACACACACACACCACCTCCCATCACGTTCCCCTCCTCACATTCTCACTCTTTTTTCCTCTTTTTTGTTTTTCGCCTTTCCAATCCCAGCCGATCAGAGTAGCTTCCAGCAGCTTAGAGTAGAAGCTGTTCCTCTACTCTGATCTGTTCGATGTGAGAAGAGAAGCGGTTTCCATGGGAGATCATTCATGCCAGTCCTGTCAAGTGACCTCCTGGGATGACATCACTACATGTGTATCACTACCTGTGTACCTCATTTAAAAGTTGCTATATGCAACTTTTCTCACATTAAAACAATAAAATATTACTCATTATCAGCCCTGTGTACATGCCTAAATCCCCCTGCTTTCCACAATGCCTTTCAATGATGCTTGGGACATTTTTGGGCATATAGCATTTGCTGTGGGTGTGTGTCATATGGGTGTGGCCAGCAGGGAACTGGATTGTGGCTATCAAGGTGAGGCTATAATGACCACAGAGCAGGGAGGTCAAAGCAGCAACAACAACAGCGAAAAGCAGTTTGAAACGAAGAAACAGCAAAGCTAGAAGTGTGTCAGACAAGACCCGTTCAAAAGCACGGGTCAACTGGCTTTACAGAATCTGGTTACTGCAGTGTCAGCCTAGATGCCATTTCAAACTGGACAGCTCATTAAGGAGCGTGAACTTGACCAGCCGAGCCAGAGGAGGGCAGGACTAACATTATGCTCATAATTAGATGTACAATTTGAATGAACTTCGCTCTGATTTGTAAAGTGATGTGTGTATTTGATATAGAGGGATACCAGCTTTCCTGCTTTTTAAAATAGTCAAATTTATACACTTAAACTGTCCATATTTTCAATCTACTGTAGTTAAACATGCTATATAAAGATAATAATCTAGCTTTTCAATAAATTCTAATATAATTTAGAGCTATTTTGTGAAAAGCATTACAAAGAGAGAAGTTACAAAGCTTCCTGTTTTCCTTATCTATCTATCATCACCGCTGAAAATTTAAATCCTTTTCAAATTGTCTATTGGTTTAGATGACAGCCTGCACTGATCACATTTTGGACATAATATTGAATTCATTCAGTGAAAAATGTTGGCATGGCACGTGTCTCTGGTTTATAAACAAACTTTATTTTCCCTCCCTCTGTCCGGCGTTTTCCACTGCAGGGATGGATGGTTATAATGAGAGTTCCAGCGTCCAGCTATTTTTAAGGCTGGAGACAGGCTGTTATTGCACTGGAGGTAGCGAGGCCTTTGGGGTGTTGGATTATTCCACAGAGCTGCACTCCAGACTTTATGGGCCTGAAAATAACTGTCCTACCTAGCCCTCCCAATGCTCCCCCCGGTAATCACAAAGTGCAGCCATCCATAAATGAATGTGGTATCTGCTTAAATTGTCATCTCACCAATATTAGGTGAACCCAAGTTCAAGTGTGCACGTCAGGAACTGGGAAAACAGATCAGATGTTGAGCTTCCTCCCTTTCTAAGAATCTCTGAGTTGGATTTGTTCATTCATGCAATGTACTGCGGTCCATGCAAATGCTAAGCAACTGACATCCACACTGCGAAAGGAGAGGCTGGTGTGGTTTATATTGCTGTCATCTGATTCACAAAGGAGTTGAATGGGCAGGGATTAAAACAGCGCCCAGATTAGGAATGATGGTTAACATTCCATACATGTAAACGTGCAAAATACATGCACTGAAGGCCAAGTCTAATGCTTTGAACTGTGGCGTGATCTTTTGTTGTATACTGCACCTTCTGCCCTCACATCCCACCCGCCAATGTGAACAGGAAGAAATTGTTCCTTCCTCAGTGGCACCCAGTGTTTACAGCAGGGCAAAAATAATGCTTTAAGTGTCTTACAGTTTTTTGGTTCTGGTTTCTAGGTGCACATTAATTTAAACAGCCTTAAACGCATTATGCCAGGGAAGCTACTCTAAACACACGTAAGGTATTTTGTTAAGTGCAGCACAGTGTATGATTCATTGCAAGTCCCTCTTAATCAGAGCACCAGCTAAATGCTTAGAATGTAAAATGTAAATGACATAGATCTAAGACAGCAGCTCCCTCAGTAAGCCAGCTACAGTATAGCCTCTCCAACCTCCCCAGCAGGCGTGGTCAGAACATTCACAAAGGATGATGGGAGAACATGAAACCAGCAGGGCTCTGATACAGTCCCTTTGAAATCTTTCCAGCTGCCTTGTTGTTCCGATGGCCATCAGACAGGGTGCAACAAAGGCCTTGCTTCTGTGTTTCCTCGAGGGAAATAGCACCTGCTGTTTCTCATTTCAGATGTCATTCACTCGCCAGATTGAGAGCCAAACCCACCCCACTACTTTGGTTTATTTTGGGAATGCCTCGGGAGTTTGACCCCGAGTTCCTCAAGTTAGGTTCTGATTGTTAGATCCCCCTTGTCTGACTGGACGAGGAGGTGGTGTCTGGACGCTATCACGATCTATCTAGCACTTCATCTACACATGTAAGGATATGAGTCAAATCCTTTTATCAGTAATGGTATGTCGTGGAAGGTCAAAGGTCATGACCCCTACTGAGAATTATGCAAGTGGCCTCAGGTGACATTTACGTAAACTATAAAGACACTGCTTCAGCTGTCAGTATTAAAACCCTTATACTAAGATTTCCCCTCCCCTCCTTTTAGCATGTTAGTCTTCTTGTGACTGTATGTTCAGTGAATGTATACTGTATGTTGTTATGTTATGTCCTTGAATAAAAAACATTTGATCATAAAACAAAAAAATGTTATCAAACAATATGTCTATAGCTAACAAATGCCCTGAACAGTCATTATAACTGAGTCTTCAAAAAGGATGAAATGCTGACACAAGTGAAAAAGTGAAAGCGGCGGCAGACTTAATTAGCAACCGCTTCAACCTGTGGTTGATTGCACCAGGTCTGCAAAGGGCTTGCCCGACTTTGTTTGAATCACCATATAAACAACATAGTGCTTCAATTACATGTCCGGGTTATTACCACACAAAACTAATCAACAGCCTGCATTTTCTGCCATCCATGATGGGAAAGAGGATCACCTAGTTTGTACATGGCAATGGTAATTTAAACAAACAATGATTCACCAAAGAACCTCTGCCCTTGAGATCTGTTCAGCATTTAAAGTTACTCTCAGTGATATTTTCCACCTGCAAATGTAACCCAACATGTGTAAAAGGAGCGGAAGATGTATGTCTCCATAGTGCGCTGGTGTCTAGTGTACATTAGGTGTGCAAGTACAATACTGGAAGTATACAGTCTTGTACTAAGTTAGTGGTTAAACACAGATATGTGATGGTGTGGTTTTTGGCTAAATAAATGTGGAACCATAATGGTATTTAGTTTTCAGGGCCTTAAAACTTCCACAATGGTTATGATTTATTTTAAGATAAATGAAAACAAGTTAAGCAAGCAGTATAGAAAATGACATTTCTACAAGACAGCAAGAACAATTTACACATTACCTTTCCAAGGCTTGGTCTAGATGTCAAGCACAATTGTGCTTTTGGTACAGAAAAAAACATATTAGGATTGTTCTATTTAAAGATAAATATACTGTGTTAGTATACCAATTCAAAGATTGTTTGTACATGCTCCACTTGTGAATGTTACAAATGCTTTTCAAATATTATGTGGTCTTGTAAGCCCATGTAGGCTGGATATCTATGATGTATGACACCTTAAAATAAACAATCAATCATTTACTGAAAAGAAGTTACATGCTGGTGACCGATTAGACATGAGTGCATGTTCAGAGTGTACATATGTGCAACAGACCTCCTGTCTTCCTACTTGGGCAGGAAGCTGGAAGAAATTTGATGAGCAGAAAAGAGGGAGATGCTTACATCACTGGAAAATGAGGGGTGTGAAGCTATTTTACAATTTCATAATTCCATAAACAGACAAGATAATCCTTTACAGCATAATGTAATCAGGTCACAAACCAACCAGGCGGTGCACCGCTGAGCAAAAGGAATGTCAGACAGACACGGGCGGTTTCCATTCCAAGTTTCCAGCTGAGCAGGGGAATACAATTTTTCTGCCTTTTCAGGAATGAAACAGTGCAGCTAAAGAGCACACACATATCTGAGTTCATGACATATAATTAGATTAAAACGTTGCGAGGGGAATGTTTTTGCTTCCGTGCCAAGCTATTGAATGTATATATGTAAAGAGATATTTGTAGTCTACTGTTGCGGCTTGCAGTTTCCCTTTTTACTTCATGTGAGGCCCTGTTGTCCTTGAACTGTGTGTGCCAGTATCTATTATGAATCTCAGGAAGCAATCAATATGTCTCTGCACCAGTGTTACAGAGTCAAAGTTCAGTGTTTCTATTGAGGGTGTAGAACTGTGTAGAACAACCAAAACACAATACGCCTAGTATTTAACGTGTTATTTTAAAATATATTGAGCAGAGCACACAAGGTCTCTCGTTTAAAATGGGAAACAAAACAATGGACCCCTGAAACAAGAGATAGCTTTGCTTACCCGTTGCTATAGAAGCAGAGGAAGCAGCCTCCACCAAGCAGGAGACCCTGTTGGCAGGAACACACGTAGAGGGGTCATTTGCTGTAATTTGTGTTGATAATTGGTTAGCTTATCATAACAAGCCATTAATCTGGTATTACAATATGTATTTCCTTTTCCACAATGTATTTTCAAGGGCTGCTGGGGACATGTGCAGCCTGTAGCTTGCGAATGGCTTTTGCAGAAGCTGAAATATCCTGAAAACAACTTGGGTCCTTCCCGCTAAAACATAAAATAAACAAGTCTCTAAAGAGTCACATAGCAATTGGTTTGACTTTTCTCTGGCAGAGGAAGGTATCGGAATGAAGAGTTGAATATTGTTCGAATAAGGTCATATCCAATGCTCTTACACAGCGATGTAGAGAACAGCTGGGTAGAAACTGACTCCTGTGACTGGATGTGCTTGCCGCACTATTTACCACTGTTTCCTCAAATGTGCATATCTCAGTATCCTGCATTCCAATGAAACCAAACACAAGTGAAGGGATATCATTGACTACAACAACAACACGCCAGTGTAATGTACAGTAGAGCACTTACCATTGACATTGATTTCTGTGTTGCATTCTAGAGATGATTTGCATATCATTGTACCTTTATTGCATAGACCACTTCATAAAAGTCACATTGTACAGTCTTACATGCAAGGATAAACAATTCATAGTTGTGTAGCATCAGGTGAGAGTTTGACATTTCATTGTTTCATTTAGGAGGCATCATTCCAGCAAGCCTGCCAGGATGTGAAATTCAAGGTGGTGATAAGCCCATGGGATATACAATTGCCTGTATCCTCCATTGACCTTATTCCAACAGCGGCCATTTTGAATTTATGCCACATGGGCATAAACTCTAAGATTGGCATAACTAGCATTACTTCAACACATAGTGTGGACTTCAGATAGACCTAACAGACCTATCAAATTAGCTAGCAATCTTGGGAACAACAATGGCTGCTTAAATTTAGCAGGAAAGTTAGCTTTCTAGCAAGTCAGCTATAGAAGATTCCAGCTAGCTATATTGGGGCTAATACCTTAAAATGTGTGATCCTATATCCCTCCAGATTCTTAAGAATCATTTGCTATACATTTTTCAGTGGGGAATCAATGTGAAATGATAAATGTGCATCCTACACTACAGTAGGACATAGCTGGGCTGTAGTTGCTCCTCTGGGTAGAGTTCTGAGCGTGACTTAAGTTCAAAATGGCCACCGTGGGAATAAGGTCCATAGAGTTCTGGATGGGATGTACTTCCAAGTATAGGCAACATTCTTATTTGACATATTATTTATGATGGATGTTTATGGGAAATATGTTCTATAGACACGCCCATGTCACTTGTTTACTGTGTTGACAGCAGTGTCTTCCATTCTTTAGTTCCTATCTAAAGACTATAAGACAGAGGCCATAGAGAGTGAATCAAGTAGCCTAAGTTTGGTGGTTATGTCTTTGTCAAAATGACAAACTATTACTTGATGCTCCTACTTGTGTCCAATTTCCGTGGGCCTAACATAAATACACTGCTACTTCTGGAGCATAAATCTCTCGCACAACACCAGCAAACCTGCTTTGAATCATAGGAACAACCTAGAGCAAATATCCCTACTTATCCTTCTGAGTGAGCCTTAACAGCCAAAGTTGGGACTTCGGTGTACTTGCTTCTGAGCATGAATCAAAGTTTCACGAATAGGCCTAATTAGAAGCACCTCTTAACAAAAACGATAAGATCTCTTGTAATACTCCCCAGCTAGATTAATGCCGCAGCACTATTGAACGGATTATCGCAATACTGCAACTGGCAGTGTTTCATGGCAGTGTACTCACTAAAACCTCTCTTCCTGCTCCAACTTAATTAGAGAGAGTCAGAATTTTCTGATTAAAACAAAGCCTGCGCCAGGATTGCTGGTCTTACATCATGAAAGTATTATGGAGCAGAGAAGCCTTCGGAGGGATTCTGGAGGGATTTTAAAGCAGGGATTCTAAAGTCGATTACAATGTTCGTTTTTTATTTCTTTTCTTATGTTACTATCTACAATAAATAATCTGTTTCCACTTCCATCGTCAGTAGCATCAACAACCACCAACTAAAAAATGAATTTAAGCTAAACCTAGCCTCTCACATGCAATAGCCATTAGATTTCAAACACTGAATATGTCATGTAGATATATTCCTCTGACTGGAAGGATGAGAGAAAAGGGGAAATGCTTCTTGCATAAGCCACTATTTGCAACTGGAATGGATTTTTTGGACACAATTAAAAAATTATAGTCATTACAATTTCTTTTTTCTCCCATTTCTGTGGTCTGCTTATGCTCATGAAAAAATTTCCATGAGAATGGTTGACAACTGAAAATTACTCAGCAGTTGGTACATGTCTACATAGTAATTTCAGGCGGTATTATTGTAGAAAATGTGAGCGCTGGCAATATATAATCTAACATGCACATGTACATTACACAAACGTATTACTCTTCTCCTCCTCTCTATCTCTCTCTTTCTCTCTCTCACACACACACACACACATTTAATTTGCAAATTATCATGTAGTTGCACTGACTTTTGTGAGTTTCATGCACAGCTGGTACCACATTAGACTTTCACAACATGCTACACACAAGTATCCATTTATTAACAATGACAAGAGCCAATGCCTCAAACTGAACACAGTCAAGTGAGACTAATATTTTAACACAGTAACACATCATCAACAGTAACAACTTCATAAAAAGGAAATTCTGTGACTGGGCGTACTAAAGTGTGAACAGTGTCCTCCCATTTTATCATCGGAAAGCCCCGCTGAGCAGGATAACAAATGTTCCACGGCCAAAAAAAAAACACAACAAAACAAAACAAACAAAACCTCCCTCCAAAAACAGTAACAATAACAGTCATCTTGTGGATGTGTTCCCAAAAACTGCTATCGGGCTCCCAGTTTTCACACACTTAAGCTTCAGTCGGCCAGGGCCCGTCACTCGCCATCTTGTCCTGAGTGCTGAGAGGCCCGTGCTTCTGGTTTCCAAAATAAGTCATCAACAGGACCCTCTCTGTGGGACGGGACAAAGGGAGGCTGATAGGAGCCCAGAGCTCTCGCATTATGGCCCCCAAACAGCTGAAGACAACCGCAACAGGCTGAAGCTCTGCCGGACTATAGCGTTTGAATAGGGATATTGGACTCTTAAAGCGTTTCTAACCATGAAAAAGCTCTTAAGCGCCAAGCATCAGGCCAAAGCAAGTACAGTACATTTTGTTCCCGAAAATGCCCACCCCCCCCTCCCCCTTCCTTCCCATGTCATTAGATGTGAAGTAAACTGGTATTACAACACAGGCAATACCTCATCTGAGGTCACTTATTTTAAGCGTAAAAGTTGGCTTTGTAGCGAGGCTTCGGCATCCTTTTTCCCAGTCTCGCAATGTATTGAGCAGAGCTGGGGTAAAATAGTAGCTGCAAATAATTCTTAATGTATTTTTGACCTGCGTAGAGCACCATGTGTGTCTGGTTTATAGCATCAGGACAATTCAGAAAGGATCCTTTAAGCAGTCAATCACAGATAAATATTCAATTCACTTTCTCTTACCTTTCTGGCAATCGCTGTACAGTCCTATGTGGCAGTCCCCACTCATGTTGCACTGAAGATCACTAAGACAAACCATCCAAAGTTTTATATGTCCCAGGTCTGGTTTTGGGTGAAGATGAGGAGGCAATGAATCAAAATGTCCATTGTATTGATATTGCTTTCTTGGCAGGAGTCTTAGAATCCGTTAGTTAGTACATTAATCCTAAAAACCTCCTCCCTTTCATACGCTCAGTGGTTGGTCACAGGAGGTTTTAATGGGCTCACTGAAACCAAGACTGCCATTCTAAACACCGTAAGATATCAAAATACATAAAATGGGTCAACAGGGGGATGATGACGCTTACTGAAATCTAATTCTATCAGCTGCAGTCCCATCCAAGTCCCAATGACGACTGTAATTCAACCCACACAAAGTTGCGTAATGAAACAATCACATTTCCCACCACATGAGTGCATTTCTATCAAATGCCACGCCGCACTAAATCACTGTTTTCACACATCTGTCACATTCAGAGGATTTTGGATTGTGGTCTCTGATGATTAGGTGCTTTGGAAAGGGTTTTTGAATCACACTGCGGCTGCAGAATGTCCGCACTGCCAAGTACCCCTGTTCATGAAAACCAACGTTAACCCAGAACCTCTAGAAAATGAGATGAGCCTTTATGAGGGAAGAATTTGGATCTTTTAAATGTTACCTGATACCTTTGCGGCCAATGGGGTGGTTCAAATTACCATTTTCTCCTATTAGGAAAAGACTGGATAAAATGTACAAGTAGTTGTGGCAGTGGTGGTTCAGTACTGAGCAACACAACACAAAATGACTCAGAGAAAGAAAGAGTCCAGGAGACAGAGACAGACGGGGGAAAGGAACAGACAAAGGGGACGGACCAGTCAAGAAAACCAGAGTAAAGGTACCTCAGAGAGAAAGACAGAGGTAGCCAGCTAGAAAGAGAAGAAGGGGAGGGATGGTGCAGAGGGAAGGAAGAGACGAAGAGGAGGAGGGATGGGGAAAGGTGAAGGAATCTCAGGACAGCTGCTTAAGAGAGAAAGAGCAGGTTCTCTCACCAAGCGCCTATTTGTTGTGGTACAAATCACTGCTCAGCCAGGCAGGCCCAGAGGGGAAAGCACTTTTCCTCACCTCATCGTCAGGCCTTGGAATCCCGTTCCACTTTTCCAGATGGCTTCAACAGCAGCAGACTGCGCTGGTCCTGCTTCCGCCAGCCCGCCCAGCCATCTCCATCTGTCCAACCTAAGCAGCCCAGCCACCACCCGCTGCAACTGTTGGGGACTGGGAACCCAATCCCAGTCCCTCGCTGGAGACCAATTTGTGAGGTGGTTTGACGGAAACCCCTGCCCCCCCATCTCCGGCCCCGTTACTCCTGTACCCAGCAAACTGCCTAATTGTTTTATGGTTGACTGGAGGAGGGGAGGGACGGAGGAAGGGAGAGAAGGAGGGGACCCAAATGTCAGTTTCCCATCTCTCAATTGGCCCGGGTGTTGACAGGGGATTTGTGTCAGCTGGTGTGTGTGTTTGTATGTTTGTGTGTGTGTTTCAATTGATTTAAGCATTTAATCTATCTATCTATCTATTAATCTGTATTCATATTCTTTACAAAGAGGTTTCTTAATTCCTGTCCAGACACTTCCCACCATCCCTGTGTTACTTCAACTAGGAGGGAAGTTGTAGTTGATAGTATGCTCTTTATTTGCTGTGTTCATATGTGTTCATTACATTCACTGTTCAGGTGGTACATGCAGGAGTCCATCTGATGGCACGTTCCCTTCTGTCTCGTCAACACATGGACTTTGAAGATGCGTGAAAGGAGTTGCCCTAGAGATAAAGCTGCTGACCAATAACCAAAAGGCTTCTGGTTTTTATCCTCACCATGGTCAGGAGACTGGTGACTGGAAGGGGGCTGATGCCCACCATTACTGCCAAAGTACTCCTGGACCAACACACTGAACCCCAAAACCACTCCAGGGACTCTGTTTGTGTGCATCTAGGGGGGATATGCAGAAAGACAAATTCCGGTTACCGTGTGTAAATGAGCCAATAAAGCCAAACCGCTTGTCTTTTCTTTGCTCTCGTCCAACTCTATAGTGGTAGAGGGTCATGACCAAACTAATAAAACTAGCTGAGTGACATGCCAAATAAGGCAACATGTGTGTCACAAATGCCTAATTGAGCCATCCCCCCACTCTGCATGTAGGGACATTTGAGCCTATTTATTGAGGCTTGTGGGGCTCTAGGACCCCTCTCAGTTTCCACCAGCTGAAAAGGACTTTGCAGCGTGATGGCAGCAGGCGGGAGAGCACAGCCAAGTAAGAGCCAGGTTTTGGACTCCAGGCCAAAAATTTCCCCAGCTGCTTCCACCAAGCAATATACAGACCCAGGTGTTCGGGCAAGATTTGAAACCCAAGCCCAGTAGCGTTAACTGTTCCACAACCCCCAATCCCATATCTTATCTAGCCCTCCACAACCCCCCCACCCCATATCTTTCTTGGCTGCCACAGACAAAGCAGTCGTTAAAGTGTAATGCTGAGTTGATGGGTTACCTAGATCGTCTTTAGGAGAAGCACGCACCACTTGTGCTGCACCTGTCAGAGTGTGTGTGTGTGTGTGTGTGTGTGTGTGTGTGTGAGAGAGAGAGAGAGAGACATTTGTGTAAAAATGTTATGAAAAATATTAATACAAATAATAGGAATAATTGATAAAAGGGGATACCACTAATGGGGGACTCTAACTCTGTGATCTTATTCTTCTTTTTACCTTTAATTAACCAGGGAAGAAGTGCTGAATGCGTACCCTGTTTTTCAGCAATGCTCCACTTCACACTCATTCAGTTACACACCTTCACACCTGGGGGTCACCAAGTACAACCACAGTCTTCCACTGTTGGCCTCTGAGCCTCTCCGCTGGAGCAATTAGAGAGGAGAAGCTTGTCTTGATGGGTTGTGCTGTGCGTTCACGTGCTGGTGGGAAGGTCCAACATCTGGGACTTCCAAGTCGGTTGCTCAGCAGCCGGAATTCTGCAGCTTAACGACCTCATTTAACAAACTTAATGTAAAGAAATGTCATGGTTATCCTGGCTAACAACAAATGTGTAATAAAGGTGCAGGTGTATTTAAGTTCTGCTAACTGACACAAAACTTGATTTTTCTACCATGTTGAATTAACCCAGAAACCCGGGCAGCAAAATGTTCTCAGACTTCCTGACTTCCTGAGTTTTTACAATATATGCAACATTCATGGTCAATAGATAAGCTCATCCGGATACTTGCAGGGTACAGCTAACTCGCTTAGTATGCTACTGCTATTGCTAATGTCTCTCTTCATAATTGCAAGCTTTACAAAGTTGCTAAATCTTACTATTTTACAGTCTGCTGAGAGCGCAAACAGCCAGTAAAAGACAACATGTGCAATGAAACAAGTATGGTTTGCTTGCTTAGCTCAGTCTGCCCATGTGTATCCATACCAGCACTCTAAACTTTTCTCCTAATTGCCTGTGTCGCTTGACATAATCCATACTGTTTACCTTTTCAGCCCATTAACATGTTAGTGTTTTAGTTTCGGTTGTGGTTCCATCTCAATTTACACTTCCACAGTGCATTAAAGCTCTCTCACGGGCCATCAGCTTTTGTCCACATGGGTATTCCATTATTGCGTTTGTTGTTGGTGTTGTGTAGCATGGTCATTCACATTGTTCACAGTGTTTGCAGGGAAATGTCTTCCATTTCCTCTTGTGTGCAGCTCATCACATGGGAGAAAAAGACATTATGAGAGAGAGCGAGAGAAAGAGAAACATACATCCTCTGTTTGCCTGAGTCGTGCTTGTGTCTCTGAGTTTGTGTTTGTATTATATATCCTCTCAATTTGGCGAATCCATAGAGTAACTGGAGTATATGGAATAATTGTGCTGCATGACCACTGGAGGTAGAATAACTAGTGTGTGTGTGTGTGTGTGTGTGTGTGTGTGTGTGTGTGTGTGTGTGTGTGTGTGTGTGTGTGTATTAAGGGGGAATTAGGGTAATGAGAAAAGTTCACACAAAGTCCAACCTCCCTGATTTCATCTTCAGCCTGCAACACAAAGGCAGGCAGAGTTCACATGCAGTTGCGGGGGAGAAAGGCGAGGTGACAGGTTCAAAAGTTCACGCTCTGCTTTAGACTCACTTTGCATGCCACTACCATTCGGCACACCCTGATACTTTGGAAATGTCAGGAGGAACCTCATTTACCTTTCTGAATCAAGCTCCGAGCGGCAAAAAGCTCCACAGGGGAATACCAAATTGAGAGTAAGTGGAGAGGGGGCTGCCTCAGAAAAGGCCCTGTCCCTTCCGCGTCCTCCTTGATGAAGACAGGAGAAACAGATCCACGATGTCTCACTGAGGACAAGCTGTGGCATGGCCCCCTTTTCAAATGCCCTAATCTCTGAATGGTTGTTATCATCACATGAGATACCATGAAATCAATTCCCTCACCTGTGACCCCTAAATGCTATGGGATATTCAAGTGTCACAACAGGGAAATAAGGAAAAAATGTCCATACTCCTGCTTGCAGAGGGGGAATAAGCTCTATTATGAGATAAAATATGGAGATTGTGACAGATAGGTAGGGCCTTTATATGATATTCACCAATCTCTTCTTCCCTTCTTCTTCTTTTTTTAATTTCTGTCGAGCCATGGCCGATAAGGCCGAAGAATCTCAAACTAGAACCTAGGAAAACCAGCCACTTACGTCTTCTTTCTACAGGCATACTCTCAAATTCTCAGGTCAGCATCAAATGATGCATCATTTACTTTGGAAATTACTGCTGGATTCTCACATCTGTCCTGTGGTGCTTTTGCAGTCACTGCTTTTTCTGCAAAGATGGTCCACACTCGCAAACACAGTATTTAGGCTCATTTCATTTAAAAATTATTCTACTGTTGCACAGACTTTTCAACACTAAAACCTTCCGCTGTATCCAGGATGGGATAGCAGGATCTAATGAGAGCACACATGAGGAAAGTTGTGTGTTGTAAATGCATAGGTGTGAACGCCTACACTTGTGTTAGTGGGGTTGTATTTGCATCTGTATGTGGGTGTGTTAGTATGAGAGACAGAGAAAGACAGGCAGAGAGAGAGGAGAGAGACAGATTGGGGAAAGAGAGTGAGGAAAGAAGCGGGAGAGACCAGCCTGAGGTTTCCATTAGTGTGCACCTCTTAGCACGGAGGGCCTTTGCCACGTCATGGGGCTGCTGCCGTGTGGCGGGCCGGGATCCCTGGCCTCTCTCCAGCCTCTGTCCTCCTCCCTGACTGCCTGTCTCCATGCCTGCAGTGGCTCTCTGCCCACCGGTTCACTTCTAATTATCTCTTAAGTCACTTGCACTCGGAGGACAAGTCCAGGAGTAGAGTATCAAAACCTTATGGAGGCTTTATCCCTTAACCCTCCACTATGGTCACCTTGAATGAGTCGCACAAAGCTGCCTTCGTGACATTCTGGTCTTCGTAAAATTCTGGATTGAGGCTAATTTATTTTTGCACCACACATGCACGCGCATCTTTCCCAAAGTTCCAAGTTTCCAATTTTGCTGAAGTTACAGAGATTGCCTGAGCTATTAATAAATGAATTGACAGTATGTGACAGCTAGTAGCTAGGAATGAGATTTGATGCATTTTTTATTTTATTTATAATAGAATTTTAATATAATATTCTTTATTTAACCTTTATTTAACCAGGTAATGTCTGACTGGGATTAAAAATAATCTATTTTACTGGTTTTATGTACCACTGCAAGTTCCAACCTTTTAGAATCTTTATGCGAATAAAAATCATCCTGTATTAGGGCAAAGGAGTCTGGACTGGGACAAAGCTATGTGGTTGCATCTATTTGGGAATAAAGTCATGAAAAATTCAAAGACAATGATGTTTTTGTGTGTCGATGGCTGCAATCTAGGTAACAAAATAAATCCCTACAGTAAGGGATTAGTTTCCTCGAGTGAGACGCCTATGGCAGAAACTTGTGACATTTTATGCAACCAGACACAGGAGTAGAGGCAAGTCTGCTGAAATGCTGACAGTATGAAAATAAGAGAAAGGAATGAGGGTAAATCCAGGCTTCTTGTTGACTCAGGGTTATAGCCTATTGGCTTACTGAGTTATCGATACTTTGCCATGCCATCAGTAACGTTTTTTCCCCTGCACACAGCCCCTCTTTAAAAGAATAGTACATAAAAAGCAAGTCTCAACGTGCAACAGGGAAAAACAAATAAAAAAAAGCAAAGTAAAACACAACAGGAGAGGTAAAGCACAACAACCTCTGGGGTAGAGCGTTCTTTTTATATTGCGAGGACATGCTTCAAATTCTGAAGAAAACACATTATTAATAACTCACCATATTGTTTTGTTGACAGCAAAGAGTCCTGAGAAAAGAACACTATTTTAAGTGCTTTGGTATGCGGTCAGAAGGCCAATTGGATTGCATGTATCATATGCTGAAATCAAGCAGCTGCAAAATTACAGTAGCGTGCTCTCACCACAACCGACTGGAGCTGTGCAATTAATCAGAGGTTAACCCCACAGCCCCACAAAACGTCCGCATAATCTCTAATTTACGTACCTTCTATCTTTACATGCACAAACGCACAAACACGTACAGATTGAGGCACTTAACCCTCATACACAAACTCAAACATAGACACAAACTCACACACACACACACACAGACGCACAGCACACGCAACCACACACACTCGAAGCACTCCCAAAAAGAATGTGTGGGTAAACATGTATGTTCTAAAAGTGGACGTCGCCACACCAAGGCATTTAATAAAGAAGTTTTGGGATATGTGACACAGAGAAAATTCTACCTCATGAATTACAAAAGGCAAAGAGGGAAGAGAACTTTTCTTTTCATACAGGTATACTGAACGATTTTTGAGAGAAAAGAGAAAGATCTTTTAAGCATATTCCACTTGTGTTTCTACTGTGTGTGTGTGTGTGTGTGTGTGTGTGTGTGTGTGTGTGTGTGTGTGTGTGTGTGTGTGCGCGCAGAGGTGTACATTTACTCAGGTTGGCACTGACACTTTACTTGAGTATTTCCATTTTGTGAGACTTTATACTTTTACTCCACAGGGAAATATTGTACTTTTTACTCCATTACATTTATCGGACGGCTGTAGTTACTAGTCACTTTGCAGAATAAGGTTTTACATGCAAAGCATACAATAAGCTCATGTTGCATTGTTAGAGTTGAAACTCCCAAACAGTATATGGAGCAGTTAGACCGACAACATTAAAATACTTCTTACAGTTTAACGCATCAATAATTTAACACTCTGAAACGGACCGATCTTCAGAATGAATACTTCTACTTTTGATACTTACAGTAAATGTTTGAATGCAGAACTTTCATTTTTAATTAAATATTTTTTTTCCATTATAGTACCTTTACTTAAGTAAAGGATTTGAGTACTTTTTCCATCTGTGTGTGTGTGCTCCTCAGACTGACATGCATCCCACCATTAATCATTCCTACTGTGGACTGATAGCTTTGTTATCTTAGCCTCACCCTCCTGGATACTCAGCCTTTTCACCTTCCTGACACAAAAGCGTTAACACAGGAAACCGCTGGATGATACCCCATCTGCAGCGAATAACGCATCTGAAATTAGCATTACACATGTCAAGTGTGGTGTGAGAGCGGGAGAGACGTAAAAAAAAAAAAAAACACCAGGCGATGGGAACATGTTCCTATTCAGGCTGGGGTCAAATACTGTTGTAGCTGTAAATAAGATAAGATGAAGCTTTAATGATCCCCATGGGGAGTTTAGGGAAAATATTGTTTTAACCTGTTTAGAGTTCGGCTAGGGTGGAGTTTACATTATCAGATTAATTCAGATAGTGTCAGGCAAGTCTCCAACCACTGAAAAGTCTACTCAAATGATTTTCAAATACTTTCATGTCTAAACTTTCTGGCACTCTATTATCCCACCCACCCATCAGGTTAAAACAAACACTAGAAATTATTTGAAAATGCTATTTGACCCCGGCCTGTTCCTCGCCCTACTAATCTGGCAGTGTTGTATTCTTGCAGCATATTGTAGGAGGGTTTTAACAAGACATCAGGGTGTGCAAAATCCCCAATTCTTCCATAAAAAGCCAAGCCCTACACCGGCTTGTCTGTCTACACCATGATCTCACCTTTTCATCTCTACACTGCTTGCCTGTGAGTTGACTTTGCCTCTTGGAGGTACCCAGCCCCCCCACATCAACACAGCACATATGCTTTGCAGAGTATTTCTTATGACAGACGAGATAAATAGTCCGCTTTCTGGGCAATAACCTCATATTGTTTGAGCAAACTTGCACATACGAACGGTAGGCAGTCCTTACTTGTCCCTGGAGGTTCCCTTGTTTGAGACAGGGATTCTCAAAGCAGTTCATTTGATTAAGTTCATCCTGTTCAGAGGAAAATCCTAATCTCTCTTTTGCTTCGAGTTGCGTGTTGGGGTTTCGGTGATGGCCTTTGTTCTTTTTATTCTATTGAAAAGGAAGGAGGAGGGGAAGATCCTTCAACATCCTGGTCATGGATTAGGTTCTTAGTGGATGACATCATTTTCTGGGGCTTTGCCCTGCAATGTAGCATTGTGCTGCCTTTGGACGAGGGGGAGCTCTGGCAGGGATATGTGCAGTCCACACACAATATCAGCTTGGAACGGAGAATGCCACCTCTCAAATTTTCCTTTGGGCCCACAAAGCAGTGAGATTGGCCAGCAGGTTGTAAATCCATGATATTAATACATTTTCCCCCATTGACTTTTCTACTGAAACCAAATGACTTACCTGATGTTGTTCGACCGTATCTCTTCACTATATCATCATTCACGGTACTGACAATTTGGATCTGCCTGGCTTTCTCGTTTACAGCAAGATTAGTTCATATAATGAGTGCTGCATTTCAAAGACTTTTTGAATGCTCTGATGAAGGCCTTATAGACAGAAAGCTCAGCCATTAAATGTGAAACCCGCATGGATTTAAGTGCGCGGATGTTCCTTTTTCGATTTCAGCTTTTTAACTCCAGCACCTTAACAAAGCTTTCGCCGGGTGAGCAGTAGATCTCCCTTCTTAAAGACTTTTTGAATGAAAGTCTGCCATAAGAGACTGACATCATTGTTAGAAGTTGACACCAGTGCATCTGTTAAAGATGGGCATTACAGAATTGAATGGAACGACCACTTAATCTCTGATTATACTTAGTTTGGCTAGGACAACCACTGTTTTCCTGAATCGTGCAAAAGCTGCACGAAACAATTACAACAGCTGTGTGAAACAATTACCACTGAACCACTGAACCATTTTTTTAGACACACCCAGTGCAGCCCGTGATTAGTTGGCAATTAGACTAGTGCATGCCTAATTGTCTTCTGAGTCATTTTCTCTGATGCCACATGCTAGGCTGCTGTGAATCAACATAGTAGCACAAAATACTTGTGGGTTACAGTTTTTGTGGATGACGCCAGTATGATGTTAAGAGTGGAGCTCCCTAATGATACATTTGTGCAACTCTTTTTTTTCTGTAGGACTACATAAATAAAGTTACTCTTGTTCTTTCGCAGCCTTTATTTTATCCTGGGAAGGTTGACTGAGCACACTTGATCTTTTTTAACGATGCCCTGCTTTACATTCGCACCTGTGCTGCCCAGTACAATTACATTCTTGTCCTGTTGGCCACTGAGCAGCTTCACTGGAGTAGCTGTAGGTTAAGTGTTGTACTAAGGGCACTCCAGCTCTCAGCTGAGGGCAGGGAGAGCTTTATTTTTTTTCTCTTTCCCTTCACCCACCCAGATTTTCACAGCTAGCTTGCTTCTATACTGTGTTGAAGAAGAACTGGACAAGTAACTATACTAAGCAACATTCCTACAATCTCACTTAAGGTGTAAATCTGGGTCACAGGTTACATATTAAGTGAGCATATAGGAGCGTTGCTTAGTATAGATACTTTTCCATTTCTTACTCAACAACTGAAACCTTTAGGCTTTTGCTTGTCTCTTACTCCACCACTGTACCCATGATCAAATGATTTTGAAATACAGTGACTGACACCTCCAAATTACTTTACTATATTTAAACATGTATCATCACCTTCTTGACAGTGGCTCGGGGTGAAGCAGTAGCAACCTTCCGCTCAGGACATTCAGTAAATCAGTAAGTCTGTCTCCCACTTCTTGGAGAGCTCACGTTGGATATCACCAGAGGAAGAGCGCAATCAGGCTATCTGCAATTGCGGGATTAGTTTTAAGCCCTTACTGAAACCCAGTTGTGCAGGGCTTTGTGTGTTTCACTGTTAGTCTAGCTAGCTGTAGCTAATGAGGTAAAGTCCCCTTGTGAGATCCTTTGGACATGAGCCTCCAACCTGCAGATATTACCAAGAGTTAAGAGTTAGACTGAAGTTTGAGCCAGATGACATCATTGCAAAAGTGTCATCAATTATTTGTGGTGTACCTGATAAAAGTGTTTCTGTGTCACCAAGCTGTGGGTTGATATTATACTACATTATTTTTTCATTGTCCCAGAAATGTAAAAATCCTGTGTATATCCATGTGCATACTGTGCCAAATCATATTAAGGTTAAAACATAAAAATAATTTTGCACGAATGACACGTGTGAAATAACAGATTACAAATATATTTGGCATAAATTACACTATTCCTGTTGCATGCATGAATTGGAACTGAAGGAGGGAATTAAGCTGAAATACAAAACAGTCGAAGAAGAGGAGCAATTTTTTTTTACTCTTTTATAAAGTGCTTTGTTATTGTGTTTTAAAAAGTGCTATATAAATAAAAAATATTATTTGTATTACTATTGGTGGTAGTAGTAGTAGTAGTAGTAGTAATATTAGTGTTTGGAAAAACAAATTAAAAATGTCTGTACACATAATGTAGGCAAAAAAGCCAGTGGTGTCATGGAAAGGCAGGTAAGTCCCACTGGAGTAAGTGATTGCACAGATAAAGTCATGGTGCATTTGGTTTTATAGTTGAATAAAAATTTGACTAAGACATTTGCCTGGCAGCTGGAATAGGAAGATAACATCAGTATCCAGACCTGCACTTCACTGTTTAGCCTATAGAAAGGTTACATTTAATGAACAATACATCAGGGAATTTACGAGAGGGTCTTTTATTTGAGTCTCCCTGTTTCTAATCAAATCCTTTTGTGTTTAGTGGGCGTCACACACCGCCGGGAACAGTAGCGTGCTGGCACCAAATGATGTCATTGTTGACATTGTGGTCACTTATCAGATTCAGTCAACGGTATTATAAGATTCCATTAAGATTATAGGCAATGCACTGTAAAAACGTGTTCAGATAAGAGTGAAAACCAGCAGACAAATGGTGAAAAAAGCCAACATCTCATTCTCTTGACAGCTGTGCATTGAGCATGAGATGCAGGTACATCAAGGTTTTTGTGGTTGCCGTATAGTGAGTGTAAACATTTTCGTTTGACAGTCACGGATACAGAAAAAACCTCTAATCATTTATTAACGAATAGAGTACTACAGGTATGTAAGAGACAAATTATATATAGGTCCAAAATCAAACTTATCCTTTAAGGTGCATATTTTTTGCTGTCCACTAGATGTCTTGAGTGGATGTCCATCATATCAATTGTTTATATAGGAATTGTTGCTATTGAGTTGTTGTGAAGTTATCCAATATACAAGATTAGTGTAGAGTTGCAGGTTATAATGTAGTTGTAAGTATTACTGAAGTTTAGACATAGCTATTGTAATTATCTAAGAAGTTAAACAAATTTTTAAAAACTTCTTGTTAGTATGTGTTGAGTGTTACAACAGTGATCTTACATGAGGGCCATCAGCCAGCCTATAAAGGTTCAAACATGCACAGTTCAACAGGGACCTAATAAAATCCTACAGTCACTTAGTAACTTCAGCAGATCTAGAGGGATCAAGATGTGGATGATTGACCTGCTTGCAAGCATAAAAGGTTCAGGATATTGGTGGGAGGGGGAGGTGGGGGGGTGGGGGGTGTAACTTTATTGGAGCCCCAAGCTGTTGGGGGCTCTTCAGAAAGGCCAGGTTGCACTGTACTAAATTAGATGCAGTGGGGTGCCAATGTCCTAACACATTCCTAGCAGTGCCTGTGTTTGTATCAAGCCCTACACACTAATTAATCATTTCTGAACTTCAAAACATTGCATGTGTTAAAAGCATGATGGAATCATGCAGTGTTAGTCAACAATCAAATTGTTATCAAAAGGAAAGAAATCAAAAGAAGCTTTAGGAAATGAAAGTTTTATGTTGGATATCTGACTGGCCCTTAATTAAACTGGAGCTTTTGCATGCCGAGAAGTGCAAAATTTAAAACAGCCAAGTCAATCCACAATGCTGGTGGTTGAAACATCTGTATTTGTTTGCATATGGACACTATTTATAACCATTTATTTGATACGCTACAGTATATTTAAGGATTTATATTTGGTTGATTCTGGATTAATCTCTGTTGTGGAAAACACATTGCGGCTATGAACCTCGTCCAAAAAAGGGAGGGGAGCTCTGGAATTGTAATTGCATGTACGCCGCGCCTGACCAAACGAATAACAGCACACATAAATTCAAAATCGAAGCCTAACACATGGCAGATGATGAACTTCACTTCCAAATCCAACTTCATTAACGAATGATCATCGTGCTTAATTCCAGGCATGAACAGGGCAAACTTGACTGGCTGCAGACGTCCAGGCCATTACCACTGCGCTTGGAAAATGGCTCTTGAGCTGGAACGCAGCCCCTGAGAGCCATATGTAACAGGTTCAAGTTGAAACCACAGAGTAGTGGAAAGGGGGGAAGGGAAGTGCACATTTGGAGGTTGAGGAGAAAAGTGTGCATGTGCATCTGTGTGTGTGTGTGTGTGTCTGAATGTGTGTGCGCGCGTGTGCAAACATGTGTGCAAGTGTGCATGACAGAACGGGGAAAGCAAGTATACAGAGAAGTGTGTGTCTGCGTGTGTGTGTGTGTTTGTGTCTGAGCGGCTGTGTGTGTGCTTGAGATGGAGATAGAGAGAGCAGACAGCATTCACTGGGGCTTCGAGAGGTCACAGACGTGAGGAGAGAAAGTGCGCATTCAGCATTTCCCAGGGAGGGGGATGGGCGGAGAGACAGTTGGAGAGTTAAAAGATGCAGGTGGTGCTGCTCAATGTGCTGGTGAGCACCAAACCTGACAAGTCTAATCAGGCCTTATCTGGCTCTGCTACAATTTCATGGCTGTTTGAACCAAGTGGGCCATGTTCCTCAGGTCTTTGGTAGAGGATTTTTATCTAGGAGAAAAGTTTCCATAAACCTCTGGAGGCTATGGGCAGAAGAAAGGCTCTTTGGGGTGACTGTGGTGTGTGTGTATGTGTGTGTGTGTGTGTGCATGTGTGTTTGTGTGTGTGAGAGAGTACTGCCTTATTTAGAAATAGGCTAAAGGCCTTTTAAATGGGAGGTATGGCATTTTGATTAAAATAAAGCCCACAGAACAGAGAGAAGGTAATAACCCAGCAAATGTTTTCATGTTGAATAGATGCTGCTACAACGGCCTGCAACAACATTTAAAATATAGCAGCCAAATGAAAGATGACACAAGCTGAGACCAAAAGCTTTAGGTCGCCGTCTGTCAAATGCTTGCTGGGAAGACCCACAAGTGACAAACAGATAAGGGCCACAAAAACAGAACAGCTGGTGGACATTAAAGGCAGAGCCACATTTTGAGCAGCAGACCAAAAGTCAGAACGTACAAACACACAGCTAACCCGACAAGAAGTAATCAAGACGAGAGAAGTGGGCACACCATCTGATCTGGGTCATGGCACCAGTGTTCCAGGTGTCATCCTGCTAGCAAAGACCAGAGCTCATGGTGAGTCTCTTCCCAGTCTCAAACCGCAAGTCCTGAATCTGCCAGCATGATGGACTGATCGAGCTAAATCAAAACCAGGCTCTTGATTTGGATGAGGGGTAGTATTTCTACCAGAGGAGTGAACTTAACCGTCCTCTCCAAGTCCGTTACACCAGCAGAAGCCCTCTCAACGACCACTGCTGGACTTCGATCTGAGCTGTAGTTTTAACTACTTATTCCAGTGCTTGTTCCTGCGAGAAAAACTGCACGTAGCACAGTGTGTCACGCTGCTCTGTTTGTTTTTTCAAAACAATCTGAGCCTCCAAATTACAATTTCTTGGAAAAATCTGTGTCTGTCTATCCACATGCAAACCCTGATTCCTGGTATAATACAGTCACCGAAGGTTCATACCAAAACCCATGCAGCCGTCTGCATTGTGTATTTAATCGAGTACTAAAAGGACACAGATGATGTGTTCTGCATGTTTGCTTTTTTAACTTGATTTGACCACTTTGGATTTGGATTATTGTTGCGGCTTGCTCAGTCATTTTTCAAGCAGAAGCGTATACATAAACTAACCCTGACAACATGAACTGGTTGACTTCCACTGTTCAAGGGCCTTTTGTTTTGTCTAACAAACCACATTTATATCTGGAGGTCAGCTCAATAAATATTACAAACATTCAGATACTTTGAAAACACACAATACTCCCTGAACTTGAACAAACCAGACAATCCGTCCCGTGATCTAATTGTCCGCTTGTGCAACACCAGCTTGGCAATAAAGTATGCTATGTGTCTCTGATGAGAGATGGTGCACATAAGAAGCCTTCTCCTCATGTGTTTGCACTAAAAATTTGATGACCTTGTCTCCCCAATGTAATCTTCCGGCAACCTTCTGACATCCTCAGATAAAATGTTTGCGTGGGAATGAATGTATGTGAACGCTAAGGCCATTTTCATCACTGCCGGCTCCAAGTGGGAATCATAGCCACACCCAGATCTATAATGCTGCAAGAGCTATGTTCCTGGAAACTGAGTGAGAATGAGAGGTGCAAGTAACAGGTGCTTCTGAAAACAGCATTTTCGTTCTTGGGAAAATATTTGAGCAACCTAGCAATACCTCATGTCATGTCCAATAACAAAGTACATAACATTTTTTAAGAGCTCATACGAGGACATGAGAAAAGCTGTGAGTGATCACTGTATTCTTGGCCAAAGTCAGATTTCAAGAGTAATCCGCTTTCTCCCAGTACACATACAGGCAAGACATAGAACAGGAGGGTAGAATATATTCTCTACAAACCAGGTTTGGGGGAATCAAACAAAGAGCACATACTGTAGCTATTATATGTAGCATTCACAGTGGCCTTGGCCTTGTCCACCTGTCAGCACATTCATGATGGAAGTAGGAGCCAGGATTTTGTTGGTGAGCAGGTGAGTGCTGTCTATAATCAGACTTGTTTAAGCACTTAAAAAAAGACATAGATGAAAAAATCTTAAGTCATACTCCCAACATGTCATCACTACCCCAAAATGTATATGTGCCCCAGTTTGACCACTAAGTGCTGCGGACACTTCTTGTTGTTTAAGAACAAGGAAGTACAGACGGACTGATAAACAGGCGCCAATACTTCGAGTTTTGAGTTTGGACTGGAACTGTTTATGATTCTTGGAGATTTCATACCTGCTATGTATCCCACTGTGGCCATGTTGTGAACGGCATGGTCGCATACAGGTATGTAGCTCATGCTTCTAAGTTGTGGAGAAAGGTAACATGGTGCACCCTGTCAGTGGACATATACCGCATTAATAATTTACATTCTTTTAAATTATTGAACATTTACATGACTGTCCATGAGAGTTTCATTTTCCTTTCAGGGTTGCATTTCCCTTGATCTTGGAACTTCATAACTCAAAACTAATAAAACAACAGAAAAAATTTGTAAAATAACAATCTATTGTGTGTGTAAAAAGCGTAAGTGTGCCCTCTCAAAACTGCAACAATCAAAATGCTATGGAGATGACATCATCACACAAAGAGCTAAAGGAAGTTACTCATTAACGCCAGCCAACGGCACGATATTCCAAAAGGATAGAACATAGTTTACGATGCGTGAAAGGGAGGGGTGGAAACCCTATTAAAAATGTTATTTGTCCAGATAAGTAATTGCTGTTGATATTTGCCAAAAACGAAAAGTAACATCATAAAAACAGCATTCATTTAAAAATGACTTGGTTCACACCATTCTCTCTAATTTTAACAATATGAGAGTGATAAAAAAAAAACTAAAAAAAAAAACTCAATAGTCAACACCTGAGAGTCAAATCTGAGTTTATTGCACTTTTGTCCATAGGTGGTCTATTCAGAGTCAGAGTGAGAATAATTTCAATCACCAAGAACAATAAATGTAGATGAATTTGTGTTCATAGCATTGGTGCAGAGACATACTGACAACTTATAGATTTACACAATGCTGACACATGACACAAGGACAGCAAAATTTCACATTCAACACAAAGGGACCAACATTATAGATTGTGTGTGTCACGCTAAAGTAAACACAGCTAAGATTCATACAGCTGTGTGTATATAAGCATCATTCAGCATGGTTGCAACAGTGGATGCGTCTGGTGAGAGACCAATAGTGCATTGGTCAAGTGAATAGAAGGAGTTAGAGTGAGTTGAAAAGTGTCATATACAAGCTCTGAAGTATTCAGATTGTTTTCTGTTGAAACCCAACTCTTGCTGTACTTGACAAGATGCTGGATATAAATTTAGTTTAGGAATCTGCACTATGAATCCTCACAAAAATATCTCATGTTTTATTTATTTTGCGGTTGGCGACAAAAGCAGTACACACTCATGGCACTGCTCACGTGTTTCTATGTCAGTAAGTATTGTGTAGCACTATAAAGAGATGATATACAGCCCTGGGGCAAGACAAATTAATTGTACATTTGCACAATTATTAGTATTTGGCATGCAAAGCTGATTCTGATTTCACTGTGTGAAAGGAAACTAATCTTTCTTTTCAAGTTAGTAAATGTGCCAAAATTGTGTGGGAACAGAGATACACTGGTGCCTTCAGCAAAGTCCTGAGACATAATGTTTCAGAGGTGTTTTGTTTCTGCCAAGGTTGTCTCCAAAATTGTTTTGTTTCAAATGGCATTCATGTCTCCAAATAATTTGTTTGGATTTCTGCCCCCTGAGACACACTGGCAGTTCCTCCTTCTGAGTCCAAAAAACAAGACAAAAACAAAAAAAAGATGAATTTTCATGTTTCTTTATATTTTGTATGACCTGTTTCATATCTCTACTATGCTGTATTCTATTAAGTTCAAGACACTCACTGTCTATCTGAGTAAAACTCTTTGGTTACATAGAGATAAGATACTATTTTCATTCTCATTTTTAATTGAAAATAGTCTGCCGAAATCTACAAAGAAACAGATATACTTTTTACAGACCAAAATCTTTTAATATTGTTAAGTCATCTACTGCCAATAATCTGTCAGTTTCTTTCTTCAACTTTTTTACATTCAGCAGGCATTTCTGAAGCATCCCATGATGGATGGGAGTGAACAGGAGAAATGGACAAAACGCCTCATGCTGCAGTCTGTTTCTAGTAAAACTTTTATGAGCATGTCCTCTCCCTCCTTGATGTTATGTCAAGTGACTCAACACAGAAAAACCAACAATCAATCATCTCACACCTATGGAAGGAAGTGGCGTGGACTAAAGCTGACAGGTTGACACATACATGCAAAAATAGGAAAATGCACGGTGGAGGTTGATGCTACGCAGATTACGTTTTATGAGTGTTCTGGGAAATATCGTTTAAGTTCTTCATTCCTTAAAAAACGATAAATTGAAGAACATCTGTATTTTGGGTTGTAGCAGTGTTGTGTTACACGGACAGCTGGGAAATAAGAGGAAATACAAACTAGCAACTTGGAAATGAAAATAAACAAAGAAGTCTCCTTCAAAACTAATGATTTCCGTTGCTGGAAAATCCTACCTCTATGTCCTACAGGTTGGGACTTTCCAATTAAGAAACAAGAAGAGCAATGACCTTTTGAACATGATCAAGCTTAGGTTGCAAATCGCACCACTCCTTTTGCATGGGGACTTTTTAATGCGAGGGAACATTTGATTCATAAAAGCAGTTATCTGACTGAACGTTTGTTAGTTGGGAGTATACCCCAGTGAGGGCAACGGCTGTTTCCTGGTTGGTTCGTGCCAGACAGGAATGACTCAGAGGTCAATGAAGAGGAATGCAGGGAACTTTTCCTGCTATTCCGGAGCTGGCAACGTTCAAAAGCTTCCCATGTGCGTCTAAGTCCTGTTCCAAACAACCAGGAAGCTCCACATTAACAAAGAAGGGTGGATCAGATGAAATGGACGGCCAACATGGCCATGCTCCCTCACCAGACAGCATTCCATAAGTTAACTATAACAAAACACTGATGTTTCACTGAAGTCTAACGGGGAAAAAGACTTAAAGTTCTGGAGCCCAATGAGTCTTAACATCCCCAGTTAACAGTGTTTGATGACATGAAGAACACTTGACTTTGCCGGTCCCCTGCTGTCGCTAAGCTTTGTGTCCTCAAATTCCTCCCTCAGTGAATGCTTGTTAATCCTCGCAGCGCCATCAGGCTGGTTCCACATTGCCACACCGTCAATCCAACACAAAAACAGCGAGGCATTGTTCACTCTAAGGGACGTGGAGAAGTCTGTGTGTGGGCTGGTTAGCTACCTCAGCCCAATGCTCTCTTGTTTTTTACGACATTTACAAATTATTAGCAACCTTATGCGTCAAGCCCTCATTGTGTTCATTAGTCTTTTATATTGTAGCTCCTAAAGAAAAGCAACGCTATGACGGTTGCCTTAATGATTGAACTGCAGCCATGGTGTTTGCCAGACTTTTTGTTAGGCTCCGTTGCCGCATTGTGGTGGCCATAAATGTCAAACAATGGCCCTTTTTAGGTCACATCTCCTTAACTGTAAACCTATGAATCACTGTGTTTTTTTCTTGTCCTTCAAGGCGTTGTTTTGATACAAGGAATTCAGGCCTTGGCGGTTCAGTTTTTAACAAAAGCTGACGCTACAGATTATGTCTGCAATACCATTCGTGCTTGTGACAATGTTTCCCTCCCCCCCAAACACACATCCAAACCTTCGTCACATGTTTGATAATGGCGATCTTGTCTCCACCTGTTTATCTTTGCTCCGTCACTTGATTTGCTCCCAGTCTGGTATGTGCAATACTTTGTTGTGCACACAACAGACAAAGCAGTCAGGACAGAACCTCTATCTGGTAGATGCCAAGACTAATTCCAACACAAAGATGTCAGCACTAAATCATATTAACTGCCTGTTATTCTAATGCTACTTGGCCAAGCCTTTTCGGCTTGTATCAAGGCCTGAATATTTCATTATTGATTACATTTGGACTTATGTATAGGGAGTTCACACTGAATCAAGGAAAGAGTTGCTCATACTTAAGTCTTATTTGTGGCAGCTCACCACATATAAATCCTCCAAACTGACACAACAGTCATGTAAATCATGCTTCTGTGTTGCATGTACACAGTGTTTTACATTGTGTTTTCCACTACTGAATGTGGGGAGTTTTTCCTATGTAGGTTAGGTAAGCTTGTTATGGCTTTCCAACATGGCATTTTGTGTCTTGTGCTTTGTTTTGCTGCCTTGTGTTTTATTTTGATGCATACTGTAGTACATCATGTTGGTCTGTAATTCTCTTGATTGTTGAGTAGTTAGATCTAGGTAGGCTTGTTTTATGTCCTTTTAGACATGCTTTTAGACATGCTTGTGATGAAGGGTTATATAAATAAATGAACTTGAACTTGTATCTTACCCATCTCAGACTGACACCACCACAGCTAGCCTCAGAACTGCCATATAACTGCTATACAGGAGCTATCATTCAGTCAGAATAGAGTGGCGGTTACCTAAAGGCTTAAAACCGAGCTCATGACTGGATGTTTGCCAGTTCGAATAGCCAGAGTGGAGGAGAAAATGTGGAATGGGAGAGCAAACGAGAGACTCTTCCCCTCCCTCAACAACCGTGATCAAAGTGCCTTTGAGCAGAGCACTTAACCCCCAGCTGCTGCAGTGGAGCTGCTCAGTGGCCGGAGCCACAGCAGGGGACCATGGCTGAGTTTTGGCACTGTCGTCTGAATTGCCTTGTGGCTTGGCATTACAATAAGCAAAATGTAGGGAGCCCCTTTTATGTATAATCCACTTGTTTAACATCACTAGGTTATGGAAATATTGTGAGAGGATTGATTCTCACACCCTCCCCAATGAGCACGCTGTGAATCTCATCAAATTCACTCACATATTTTCATATTTATGCTTGTGCACAGCCCGCTCTGCATGAGTTCAAATGCAGAGCTCCTCAGAAAGTATTAACTACCTCAAGCGCCTGCCAGCATTTGAGAAGTGATGGCAAAAATGACAGGGTATGACAGATCCTTGCTTCTTTATTGCCAGGGCTTATTCGGCTTGCACTTATATACGCTGTTATTGTGAAATTCGATTGCAGCAGAATGAACTGAGGCACGTTTGATTAATTCCGAGAAAGGTGGAAACGATGGGCCTCGGCCATCGCTCTTTGAGGCAGTTTCCCCAAGGGAGGAGATGTGAGAACGCCCAACTTGACTTCAAGGAAAGACAACATGGTTCCCCGCCTCGCTTCGGCGGGATGAACACGCGTGCTCTCCTAAAACAATACTGAGGACCAGTCAGCTTCATTTACCGTGATAAAGAATAACACAGACTTCCCTCAGCTATGGTGGGCGAGCACATTTCTGAGCATGTTATAGTTGATATTTCCATTTAATGTTTCCATTACTTGCCCTGATGACTAATCGTGGATCAAGGGTGCGGGTGTTGTCATCTGCCTGGCCAGGACAAAGGCTGAGCCTTATCGCTTAGCTTCCTGCATCTATGCACCTCTGTTCTTTCTGTCCCATTTTTTTTCCCTTTTGTGTTCCTCTTTTACTCTGTCTCTAGGTTGGCCATATATCTATTTCTGTCTGTCTATATCTTTTTGTTTTTCACTCCATCATTCTGTCTCTTTGTCTGCCTCTGTCTATCTCTTTCTCTCTCTCCCTTCTCCTGTACAGTGTCTATGCTCGTCAGCCTACCCAGAGGGAGTATCAGACTCCTAACCTCATTGAGGTGTAACTTCTTCCTAAACCAAATCAGCCTACCAATGCTCCCACTGCTGGAGAATCCTGTTACCGTCAGCAGGAAACAAAAGTGTTGAAGTCATAAACAAGAGAGTCGTTAGGTCAAGCATCGCCTTAATAAACATTACACCATGGCAGCATTACTTGACTGAACTTTTGTATTTTTCTCCTATGACCCTGAAAGTCCATAATGTTCAGAGTTTTAATTTTCTTGAAATACTAAACAGAGAAATCACGTGCCTGTCACTTACCAACTTACTGGTCCATGATTCATGTCTTTCTTGTAACTATAACTCATTAATTCCTAAAGTGGCCATTTTGAACACCCAGAGTGATGACCTCACAGATAGACCTAACAGTTATTAGCTAGCAGTCTTGGCAACAACTACAATGACAGCTTGAATTTAGCAGGGAAGTTAGCTAGCTCACTAGCTAATTAGCTACTAGCTAGCTACCTAGGATAGATTCCAAAAACTAGCTGTAACGGACCAAATACCTACCTACCTTATGTATTTTCTTTTTCTGATATGTTGTTCAATGAGGATTCTGTGAAATGATAAATTTCTCAGATTCCCAATATTTGTGCATCTTGGTACACAACATAGCTGGGTTGTACTTGTTCTTCTGGGTGTGACTTAAATTCAACATGGCCGCCATTAGATGCAAACAAAAATAATGGCATGATGG